>NC_082648.1:73099626-73402656 GCF_028023285.1 Balaenoptera ricei
TGTTTTTTTCTCAGTTCAATTCGGAAGTCCCAGTACTACACCTTAGAGGGTAGAGGAAAATTTTTTCTTCTGTTACTATCCGCGGCACTTAAAGCAATGCCAGACTCAATAAATACTTGATGAGTATTGATGATGAATATAATGATGATGGAGACAATGATAGAAAGTAATCTATGATGATATCGATGATGAGGGGGTTCTCATTAGTTATCTATTTTATACATAGTGTATATATGTGTATACATATGATGGGGAATGGGCAGGAAACCATGCACTTGGAGCGAGTGATTCATAGGAATCAGCAAATGAAAACTATCTACTGAAATTACCAAAGAAAGGTTGATGCAAACAGAGTGTACCATGTTCAGTGCTGTCCTTATCATCATGACTGTTTCCAGAAGTTAGATGAGGTCCAAATGCAAACAGCACAAATAATAATAACAAATACAGACAGAAAGATAGATAGATACACAGATGATATATAGATAGATAGATAGATAGATAGACAGATAGATAGATGGTTCGAATGAGATCGAGATGAGAAGTCCAGGGCTGCTTTGGCAGCTTTGTGGTCATCAAAGACCCAGGAGCCCTTCTGATTTTCCACTCTAAGCAAATGACTTCCACCTTTAAGGCATTTGGAATCTTGTTACAGCAGAAAAGCTGAAAATTTTCTGGAAGCAGAAAATAGGGAGGGAAGAATGCAAAAAGACACATATACTAGCTTTAGTAGGACTCTGAAAAAGAGCTATTCTAGAAACTGACCTAAACTTCAGCTTATATCTTATTGGAAACACCTTTCAAAACTGAAACTGAAATGTAGATATATAGATAATTCTATTGCCACCTTAAACAATGAAATGATCCATTAGTAAGGTAAATGGAAGAAATATAAACAATTTTTCTTTTCTCTTATGAAAAGTATCCATTTTTAACTTTTTAAGCATTTTGCATCATAAAACTGTGTTTGTTTTGGTTTGTTTTTACTGAAGGAAGTAAGTCTTGGCAAAATAATTTTTATTACATATTTTCCTTTAAATTTACTGAGCCAAAACAGTAAAAAAGGGAATCTCAGGATTAAAACTGGACTCATGGTTTGAAATATCAAGAACTGTGAATTTATAATGGCAAGCACAAAGACAAACTTCAAGTGCATTCCAGATATATACATGAAGATGCAAGATTTTCTCTTATAATCTGTCTACTTTCAAATACATCCCCATCAGCAACCTGATGAAACTTCAACATCTTATCTCCAGTCCTTCACTACCCTCTTTTCAACTCTAATGAAGCTTCATTCCATCATTTCTTAATGTTAAAGCTACTGAAGCTAAGCCATAGCTGAAGGAAGGCATTCTTCTTTGTCTTTTGAATGCGTTTCTTATGTGTCTGTGTGCTTACATTTGAGTTGAATGCTTGCTGTTTTCGTTATGTATTTATTTATTTATTTAATTGGAGTACAGTTGCTCTACAATGTTGTATTAGTTTCTGCTGTACAATGAAGTGAATCAGCTATATGTATACATATATCCCCTCCCTCTTGGACCTCCCCCAACTCTCCCCCATCCTACCCATCTAAGTCATCACAGAGCACCGAGCTCAGCTCCCTGTGCTATACAGCAGGTTCCCACTAGCTATCTATTTTACACAAAGGTAGTGTATATATGTCAATCCTAATCTCCCAATTCGTTTCACCCTCCCCTTCCCACCCCCCCCATTTCCACATGTCCTCTTCTTTTTACACCAAACAAGGAATCCATGCAGTGATGACCTGAATTGGGAGAAGTTTGGCAGCTCTACCATTTCTTCATTCTACTCCTTTGCTAAACTTTCCTGTTACTTGTTCTATGTTGAAAACAGAATTATCTGCCAGAATAAAATGAGGATTGCAGATTCCCTAATTTATCCCCTATTCCCTCTTTTCCCCAAAGATAGCCTGAATTTCAAAGATAATCTCTTCATGAAAATCAAATAGATAGGGTAAAAAAGTCAAGGAAATAACCATTTAAGGATATGGGTTCTCTCACCAAACTTGAGAAGAAGTTGTTCTGTTCAAAGAATAGAAGTGAATATAATTTGAAATGAAATTATATTTGTACTCTTACTTTTAAACTCATTTTAGAGTTTTATTTTAAACTTATTTTGATTCTCAAAAGAGAATTTGTTTTTAATTGATTAGGTAAGGTCCTGAAGAACTAAAAGACTATTTTTTTTTTTTTTTACTCCTTGAGAGTTTTGCTCTTCTGAAGAAAAAAGCTTACCTGTGCCTGCCCCCACTCCCCCAAAATGAACTGACTTCTGAAAAGTAGACTTTAAAAATTTTTGCCAAACATTGTTAAAATATAGAGTTAAATGAAATTAAATTTTTTTCTCTACTATTTCTTGTTAGCACTTTAGAAATATCAGACAGGTTCCAATTGATTGTACCTTATACACATTGAATAGAGACTACATAGGTGTGTTTAAAAATCCCTAAAATACAAAGGACTTAATTGAGAAAATGTCACCTCTTTTAAGTGTTAAATAGCCAGCAATAAAGCTGTCTCTTTCCTCAGTGTGTGTGTCTGTGTAAGGTTAATGGTGGGATGAGTTCTAAAGTACCAAACATAAGATTTCCCAAGGGAAGGCTGCTGCCCATTGGATTAGTTATGTGACATCTTTGGCTATCAAATAGCAGCTTGCTTCTATTTAGTTTGTGACTATTGGGATAACTATTTACAGGTGCATACACCTCTTTCAGCTTGTGTATGTCCTATAAAAATTCCTAAGGAGAATACTAATGAAATCATTGAAGAAATATTCCATTACTTATGCATCATAACCTCAGGCATTCATTTTTTCTTTTGAAAATTTTAACCCAAAATATTTCAGACATACTAATATAATTCCCACACATACATTCAAGGTAATGTAATATACTCATTTTTAAAAAACGTTAAGAACCGACCTTAAGTTTGTGACTAACCATAAGTTTCCTTTATCCCCCCCTGCTTTATTGAGGTATAACTGACAAAAAACAGCATATATTTAAGATTTCCAATGTGATGTTTTGATGTACATATGCATTGTTAAATGATTACCACAATCAAGCTAATTAACATATCCATAAACTCACATAGTTATTTTTTCTTTTCGTGATGAGAACATTTAAGATCTACTCTCTTAGAAAATTTTAGGTAAACAAAAACAGTATTGTTAACTGTGGTTACCACTTGGTACATTAGATCTCCAGAACTTATTCATGCTGCTTAATGGAAAATTTGTACCCTTTGACTAATATCTCCCTATGATCCCCATTTCCTTGTAACCACCATTCTACTTTCTACTTGTATGAGTTTGATGTTTTTAGCTTCCACATATAAGTGAAATTATACAGTATTTGTCTTTTTGTGCCTAGCTTATTTTATTTGTCAAAATGTCCTCCAGGTTTATATATGTTGCTGCAAATGACAGGATTTCCTACTTTTTTAAGGCTGAATAATATTTTATTGTATATTATGTCCCATTTCATTGTGTGTGTGCACGCACACATGCACACACGCACACACATATCACATTTTTCTTTATTCATTTGTTGATGGACACTTAGATTGTTTCCATGTACTGGATATTGTGAATCATACTACAATCAACATGGAAGTATAGGTATCTTTTCAAGAGAATGGTTTTGTATCTTTGGGATATATACTCAGATGTAGAATTTCTGAATCATATGCTAGCTCTATTTTTAATTTCTTAAGGAATTTTCATACTGTTTTTCATAATGACTATACCAATTTACATTCCCACCAACAGTGCACAAAGATTTCCTTTTTTCCTTACCTTGCCAACACTTATTATCTTTTGACTTTTTGATAATAGCCATCTTGTTGTCAAACCCAAGTTTGTGTGCCTGACACACAGTGAGGACAAACAAACTGAAACATCAGAGTTTGGGGCACAGAAAGTTTTATTGCAGGACATCAAGCAAGGAATAAGGGTAGATCATGCTCAAAAGACCCAAACTCCTTGACGGCTTCCAGAGAAGAGTTTTTAAAGGCAAAATTTATGGTGAGGTCTTGAGGGCTGCAGGGTGTGTGACTTTCTTCTGATTGGTTGGTGGTGAGGTATCAGGGTGATATCTCCAGAATCTCAGCCTTCTGGTCCCAACCAGTCTGGGGTCTACTTGTGTGTGGTCACCATGTAGTCACCATCTTCCATCTCCACATTTTGATTTCTCTTTGTTGACTTGGAAGTTATATATTCTCTATTACTTTAGTGATTAGTAAATGGCAATTTTCAAATTGTATTCAACTAAATCTAAAGTTACTTCGGTATCTCTCCCTGCTCTAGCACATTCCAAGAACCAAAGAACCAGAAGAACCACATCTTTCATATAGGTTGGTATTAAAGTGACACCTTGCTTATAAATGTCCTGCTATTAATCAGTATGGTTGTTTTGGTTGTTGCTTTTTTCTTACTTTGTAGCCAAAGTGTTTACTAATTTATTTGCTTACCATTGCTTTGTGTTCATCTTTGTCTTTCTGGGTTAATTATTTCCAAGTAAAGTACAAATTTATATGGCTTTTAAATGAGGATCTTGTTATATTTTTTAGACCTTTTCTTGAAAATATCTTTATTTTGAGCTCACTTTCTTCTTTTTTCCTCTTCTTCTCTTCAATACTTATTTCTGAGAATCAGCTACCAATAAGGCACATGTTAGTTCCACAGCTTGCAGTGGATATAAGGGCACAAAAAATAGACAAATATATTCCCATCTTCACTGAGCTTAGCTTTAGCTGGGAAGAACATTGTGTGCTCTTAACTCCCTTCCACTAGTCAGTAAACTACCAAAGGAAAGAGAACTTCTCTCCTCTCCACTGTCTTCTTGATACAGAATTCCAGATCAATAGTCACTTTCCTTCAGACATTTGGAGATACTGGGTTTTAAGGATTCTATTTAATGAGAAGTCAGCTGTTGTTAAATTTCTAATACCTTTTAAAATAATATATAATTTCTCTTTAATTTTCTCTTATTTTACATGTTTTTCAGTTTTATTATAATTTGTTTAGATGTGGCTCTATTGTCTTTGTTTTCTGGTCAGGATAATATTTGATTCTTCAACCTGAGAATTTATGACTTTTATCTATCCTGGGGAACTCTGTAATTATAACGTTAAATATTGCTTCTCACACATTATCTCTTTTTGGAAATTCCTTTACTTATATGTTGGCACTTCTAATTCTATTTTCTGTATTTCCTAACCATATTTCCCCATATTTTTCTGTCCTCTATGCTGAATCTTTTAAATTCTCTAAAATCTGAATTACATTTAAATAATCTTTCTATTTAGATGTGTCTAATCTGCTGTTTAACCTATCAAGGTTTTATTTTATTGACTATATATGTCTTTGCTGAAAGTTCTAGTTGATTGTTTTTCAGATGTGTTCCTTTCTCTCCAAACCAAATTGTTCTGTCATTATATGTGGGTTTTAGTTTTCCTTTTATTCCTTTAACCATTTTACGTTTCCTGATTTCATAGTCTCTTTCAAACTGGTCTATGATTTTAGAGGGTATAGTCCTTCTTCAGTTATGCTTTAATCTTACTCTACCTTTTGATTTGGACATTTTTGTTGTGAGTCTTTCATAGCGTTGTATAGTTGCATGAACTTGGGGGATACAGGAGTGGTCCTCTTCAGATTCATTTTGCATTTGTTTCTCTCCTGAATTTCAGGGGTTTCACTAAATGAAGACCAGTTTGTCATCGTTGTTATTCATTTCATTGTTATTTTTGCTGTTGATCCATTGGCTATGGTATATGTATGTAATTTACATGTGTGTGTGTGTGTGTGTGTGTGTGTGTATATATGTATATATATATATATATATATATATATATATATATACATATATATATATATATATATGTAAATTAGAACTCTGTGCCCAGAAAATGTTCTATTCTGGACTTTAAAAGCCCAGCTCATTCTGGAAGTACGTCTGACTGTGGTATCATACCTGGCTACCAGCTTCAAATGTATCAGTTCAAAAGGTTACAGTACTAGCCACAAGTTCCTTCTCTGTTTATGACACCTGCGAATTTCCCTTTCATTTCTTCTTTCACATTCAACAATTTACTATTTCGTTTAGTTTAGTTTATTTAGTTAAAGGTAGTTTGTCCAATATGGTCAAGTATTTGTGGCAACAGTGTATGGTACAATACATATTGAATCAGAGCAACATGTTAACAGGACAAGAATTACATATGGTTCTAAGAACAAACACTTCCTTTCTCCTTTCTGCTATAATTATAAGTTGATGATTTCCATGTTCCTTTGGAATTCACCTTACATAAAATAAAGTCACATATTACCCTTTTCCAAAACACTGACAAAGTATAAAATAGAGTGTTTTATGCATTTTTGTAGTCTCATCTTACGTAATGCATTTTTTCTTGCTGATTTGAAAAATGAATACAAATGTCTGCTGTTGAATTTAAAGAGCTATCTCTTTTTAAACTTCAATAGACTCTTCATCTTTTAGATTCTTTTATGGTATTTAATTCACTTTGTGAACATAGATTTAGTACTATTTTCTCTGATCTTGGCTGGACTAGATTGCTAATCAGTATCATTTTGGATCCTTAATAGCTTCTTCTTCCTCTTCTAATTTTTGTGTCCTAACTCAAATTTTTTTAGTGCACTATTCTTTTGTATTTACTATTTCATTTTTAGAAAACAGGAGTAGCATAAATTACATAAATTACATAAATTACTGCTTTATTAGAAATCAGTTGAATCAGGGCATCAATAAGAAACAGTTTCCCATTTATTCAAAAGTGATTATTGAGTGTCAACTTTGTAACATTTACTGAGCTAAAAGTGAGGTGCACTTTACAGTCAAAAGTGAGGGGGTAATGATATAGTGTATTAGATGTTAGAATAATGACACAAAACAAAAAGAACAAAAAGCAGGACATTTCATTCAGACAGGTAGTAACAGGGAAGTCTTCCACCAGGGGGTGATAACTTGAACTCAGACTTGAAAGATAAATAGAAATTTTCAACTTGAGAAAGCAACATGTACAAAACATCAAGGAATGAGTAATTATGATGGGTAAGAAAAATGCAAGCATTTAGTATAATTAAACCAGTATAATTAAACCATATGTTATATGTGAAAACTTGTCTGGTGATGAGTTTCAATGAGCTTCCAGATGTAAGCAGTTACCAGATCTTGAATGACTTTGTTTCTACTAAGGGAGTTGAATCTTCTTTAGAAAGCAATGGAAAAGAATAGATGCGTGCTAACAAAGGAAGCAACTTGACTAGATACACAGAGTTGCAAGATCATTGTGAGGGCAGCGTAGAGTACTGAGGGCAAAATATCTATGATTCTCATCACTCAGTAAAGAAGCTCTACTGCTCCTCAGTATTTGTTTTGCTGCTTGGTTTTTTTTTTTTTTTTTTTTTTTTTTTCTGTTTAATCTCCAAAAGTTCTCTGAGTCAATATGCATGCATAATTCCCCAGGTACATTTATTTCAGTAGTATTGATTGACTATATCCTATGACTATATCCTAGCACTAAATGCATTGTGCTAAGTCCTAGAAATACTAAGATAAATAAGACAGGTTTCCTGTTTTCTCAAACTTTACTACTTTATTGGGGGAGGGCAGTCCCTTTCAATAGCGTGTCACACTGCCTTCACAAAATTATGCAAAGTTGTGTGTGTGTGAGAGAGAAAGAGAGAGAGAGAGACACACACACACACACTAGGATCTTAGAGCAGCTGTCTTAGGAAACATTTCCTGTAGGAAATAAAATTTACACTGAGACTTGCAAGATTAATAAAATTTCTAAAGGTGCTTACTCCCCTTGGGGTAGTATTAGTTACTGCTCCAGTTAAAGAGGAATAAATGTTCCAGAAGTCTGCTTCCTTTCCTTCCTGCCCTTTACCTCTACATCCTAAATCTTTATAGCCACTAAGACTCCCTGTCTACTCCTGTCATTAGGAAGGGGGGAAGCTTTAACTCAGACGTTTCTCTCACATTCTGCTTTTCATTTCCTTCCCACTCTCTCTGGTCCCTCACCATCTCTCACTTAAACTTTGGTAATTACCTCACTCCAGGACAGTCAATCTTCCATACTGCTGCTGGAGGGAGGTTTCTGAAAGATAAATTTGCTCTTATGATTCCCTTGATTAAAAAATAAATAAATAAATAAAACAACAGAAGTATTTGGTAGTCTTCTGTTGCCTTTAGGGAGAAGTCCAAAACTCTGAGCAGGTCACAGAACATTCCTCATTCGGTGATGGTGACACCTCATCAGCGTTCCTGCTGCCCTTTCCCTTGTTTTTAAATCCTTTAAGTTTGTCTTTATAATGTGTTGTTCATGAAGCCTTCCTCTCTATTCTGAAGGTAGAATTAGACAGGACTCTGAATTATAGCACTTTTCTCTTTGTATGAAATTACTTACACATCGTTTTTCTCTACTTGACTGTGAATAATTAAAGGTGAGGAATATATTTTATTCATCTTTACATCCTCGGTACTTGGCACAGTTCCTGGCCTACTTTTTGTCATGTTGAAAGTATGCAATACAGTTTAAAGTGTATTAAATAAAAATAAATTAACCCAGAGTTGAGAACAAGACCTAGTACTTAAATAATATAATAAATCATGAAAGAAACATTCTTTTGGAAAGCAGAGATGTTAAGAATGTTTCTGTAGAATACCTCTGCACTTAAGTATTCAACGTTTGCCTTTGGGCTTCTCAAAGATACATAAGATTTTGTTTCAAATCCATTAAATGATTTTTAGAGAACAAATTTACCAAAATATAATGAGTAGAATAAAATTTTATGTACAGTAACCATATTGTTAGGCTTTTACAAAGTGTCAGTTTAATTCAATTCAGAGTACCGAATGTTTGCAGAGCTAACCTCTTCTTTTTTTGAATTCAGAATATATCAGTTCATGTGTTTTATTATTTTTAATATGACATCAAGGCACTCCAGGGTACACTTTATTATTCCATTTATTCATGCCTAGGGTACATTATGAGCTACAAACCTAAAGGCTAAGTGCTTTAACCACCCAAATCATGTATTAGTGGATCAATAAAACACACCCTGGAGTATCTTAATCCTATAATATGTCTCCTACTTCTTATTAAAGGGGAAAAAAGCAATTAATATCTAACAAAACTAATACTTTAAAATCACATATTCTACTCTTACCTATTATATACAGGGTATAAATAAAAAACAATGGCAGTTTCTTGTTAGTATATTATTAGAGAAATGATGAATTATGCAGTCCATCTACTAAAAGAATAGTACATATTTCTGCTCTAAAAGTTTCTATGGATAGACAGCCCAAGTCTACATGAAGTATTTTATATTTGTAAATGTTAATTCCTTACATAGTGGCAATCCAAAACAAAGGAGTTAGACAATGGAGTGTTGCACTTAATCAATTATGTCTGATAAACTGTGACTTGCCATTTATTTCAGATGATTTTACATGCAATTACAATAGCTTGAATTAACTGCAGTTTCTTATTATAGCTTTTCCTCTGCCTTGTGCTTAGTACCATGTACGTGCTCTTCAAGAAGAAAACGGAGCACACATTCAGATTTTGTGGAGAAGTTTTCTGTTTCATGGTACACTAGCGAAGTCTTACTACTCATAATAGTAGAAACTATAATTATTAAGGATATTAAAAACAAAACTAATTTAGTTTTGTAGGCATGAACTAATAAAGCCTCCACTGCAGATGTGATAACATTTTTAAAATTAAGACTAGTGTTTTAAGGCATTTTTAGGTTCATAACAAAACTGAAGGGAAGGTACAGAGATTTCCCATATGCCTCCTGCCCCCCCCCCCACATTTATAGCCTCCCCTATTATCAACATCCCTGACCAGAGTGGTATGTTTGCTACAATTGATGAATTTACACTGACACAGCTCATCACCAAGTTCACAGTTTATTAGGATTCACTCTTGGTGTTGATAGGTATGTTGTAGATACATATCTATCATTATGGTATCATGCAGAGTATTTTCACTGCCCCCCAAATCCTCTGTACTTCACCTATTCATTCCACACTGTCCCAATTCCTGACGACCACTAATCTTTTACTGTCTCCATAATTTTGCCTTTTCCACAATGTCATATGGTTGGAATCATACAGTATATAATCCTTTCAGATTACATTCTTTCACTTAGTAATATGCATTTAAGATTCCTCTACATCTTTTCATGGCTTGACAGCTCATTTCTTTTTTAGTGCTGAGTAATATTCTTTTGTCTGGATGTACCACAGTTTATTTACCATTCATCTACTGAAGGATATTTTGGTTGCTTCCAAGTTTTTGGCAATTGTGCATAAAGCTGCTATAAATAACCATGTACATGCTTCTGTGTGAACATACATTTTCAACTCATTTGAGTAAATACCAAGGAGTATTTACTGGGTATTTGCCAGATTGCATGGCAAGAGTATGTTTAGTTTGTAAGAAACCACCAGACAGTCTTCCAAAGTGACTACCATTTTACATCCCCATCAGCAATGAATGAACGTTCCTATTGCTCCACATCCTTGTTAGCATTTGGTGTTGTCGGTGTTCTAGATTTTGGCCATTCCAATAATTGTTTACAGTTATACCTCAGGGATATTGTAGGTTCGATTGCAGACCACCACAATAAAGCAAATATTACAATGAAGTGAGTGATGTGAATTTTTTGGTTTCCCAGTGCATAAAAATGTTATGTTTGTACTATAATGTAGCCTATTAAGTGTGCAATAGAAATATGTATAAGAAACAACGTAAATAATTTAATTTAAAAATACTTTATTTTGGTACATGACTCTTTTTGAATTATGGTTTCCTCTGGGTATATGCCCAGTAGTGGGATTGCTGGGTCGTATGGTAGTTCTATTTTTAGTTTTTTAAGGAACCTCCATACTACTCTCCATAGTGGCTGTATCAATTTACATTCCCACCGACAGTGCAAGAGGGTTCCCTTTTCTGCACACCCTCTCCAGCATTTGCTGTTTGTAGATTTTTTGATGATGGTCATTCTGACCGTCCACCCATTTACTTTTAATCTATATTTGTCTTTATATTTAAAGTGGGTTTCTTATTGACAGCATATGGTTGGGTCTTATTTTTGATTCATTCTGACAATCTTGGTCTTTTAATTGGTGCATTTAGACCATTGGCTAAAGTGATTATTGATATAGTTGGATTAATATCTACCATATTCTTTATCATTTTCTGTTTTTGCCCTTGTCTTTGTTCCTATTGTTGTCTTCCACCCTTTTTCTGCCTTTTGTGATTCTAGCTGAGCATTTTATATGATTCTATTCCTTTCTTAGCAAATTGGCTATATGTCTCTTTTTTACTTTTTTTATGTGGTTGCCTTAGAGTTTGCAATATACATTTATAGCTAATCCAAGTTCACTTTCAAATAACCATTTCTAAACTATACCATTCATGGGTAGTATGAGCATCTTATAATAACAAAATAATCCTAATTCCTCAGTCTCACCCCTTGTATAATTGCTGTCATTCTTTTCACTTATATATAAGCATTCATAAATAAACACACACGAAAGATATATACATAAGATATTTGCATAAGCATAGATATTCAAAGACATTGTTGGTGTTATGTGTAGTAACATTTTGAACATAGACCTTCAGAAGGATGCACTGGAACTTGTAAACGAATATCTCTAGGACATGATAACTAAGGGGACAAAAATTGTATTTTTTGGTGCTAGGAATTATAATCCACTTATCTTGACAATAGTTTCCTATGTTTAGAATTCCCTACTGCCAGAATATCTCCCTTACAGTTAAAATAAATTCTTTTAAGTGTTGTTTTTGTCATTCAATTATGATTTCTCATGAGTAGTATAAGGAAGAGAGTGAGTGCTGTCTTATTTCAGAGAATAAACTAATATTTCTAAGCCCCCTTTTCAAGTGCCTTGCATATGGAGACACAAAAATAGGAAATACAAAAGACTAGTGCATTTGGTGTGTTGCATTCACTACTACAGTTAATAAAAGAGACAGAATGGGAAAATTTCATGGAGAGTCTATGCAAAAAATGCTGTTTTTTCATTTACTGAGCTGCAGGGAAACTCCATTTACACCACCTCAAAAATAGAAAAACATGACAGAAAAACAAGGTTTAAGTAGGTGTGGTGCCTACTGGTATTAGGTTGACTATAATTGGTCTTAATAGTCCAAGTTGGCTTCTCTTTTTTCATTATAGTTATCCTGGTAAATCTGTTTCCTAAAGTTTTAGAATTTTCAGAGATGGAAGAGAAATTTGCACAAACGTAAGTTAACATTTGACAGATTTCTGTTGAATTATCATTTTGGCACGCTACAGAATCAGAATATTTGTATAACTTTATATAGTTATTTATATTTCTATTTTCAAATTTTATTTTTTAAAATTTAAGCTAAATAATTTTTTAATAATTTAAGCTAAACAACCGGAAATTAACAGCAACAAACTCACATAAATCTTGAAGCAAAAAGAAAATCAAGATTGACATTAACAACGAGAACATCGCATGTTAAAATTTCTGGAATATGTTCTACTGATAGAACAATAAATATACTTCTAGCAGTGTTACTTTTAAAAAAAGACAAAATGTATTATGTTTTGAAGTGAGAGATATAAATGCAGATCAATGGAAAATATGAAAAGTGAATGAACACCCTCATTTATTATAAAGTTTTCATTAAATGACTGCAAATAAATTTAAAATTAAAGGAAATTGTTCTGAGATGACTATGTAATTAATTTGAAAAGTAAAATTATATCTCCATATTATATTATTCCCCTACCCCTAAATTTGTATATGATAATTTAAAAAATAAATCAGAATTGTATTTCATATTAATGTAATTTTTGAGTTAGAAAAAAGACATTTCTGTACACTGCCATATTTCCCTGTGACTAGAACAATCTGCAAAATATACTAGGATCTAAATAAATATTTGTAGAATGACTAAATGGGAGAGGCCATACTACACATAGTAAATAGAAACAAAAATGGGTCATAAGAAAAATGGGGGAAATAACCACAAATTTAGAACTATATGATAGCTTATGAGCCTTTAAGAAACTCTTTACTAACCCAACAGGAAAAGGATAAATAGGGCATGAATAGTTAATGTGATTATCTATCTGTGGCCCCCACACACGTATTTCAGACGGCGAGAGATACCAACCCCATTGAATATGAAAGGATGATCTATATTGAGAGTGATTCAAAAGTTGCAAATAAGCACACATGTCCAAGATCATTTCCACTGTCAGATTGACAATGGTATTTTACAATGTTGACAAAATTTCTGGGAAATATATACTCTTTTTTTATTATTTATATTTTATCTTCTGGATATAAATTAACAATTTGAACCAATGTCTTAAACTTGTATGTACCATTTGACTCATTAATTCTATTTCTAAGTGAACATCCTGAGAGGCTAATTAAGAATTTGAGCAAAGCTTTTCTACAAGAATATTCATTGCTGCACTGTTAAAACTGCAGAAAACCTGGAAAAACTTTATAACCCTACAATGCAGAGGTTAAATTAGAGAAGTAACATTTTTTTGGCACATTTGCCCAAATAGAGTTGCATGAATATTTACATTCAGCATGGATTAGCTATAGCATCTATCTTTAAGTGAGAAAGCAAATTACATACATCTTCCATATGATCTCATTATACCTATACATAATTGTGTGTGTGTATATATATAATTGTGTATATATATAGATAGATAATTGTGTGTATCTATCTATCATCTATCTATCTACGTAGAGAGAAATTGGAGGGAAGGATACAACCTTAACCTACTAACATTGGTAGAATTCATATATTTCTCTCTGCTCTTTAGCCTTTATTTTCAGATTTTTCTACAATGAATGTGTAATGTTTTTGTTAAAAGAAAAAATAAACATAATTTACTGTTTTTAGATATCTATATTCTTACCAGATTTATCCTCCCATCATTTTAAGATAAACGGTAGTAAATAATATCAGTAGGTATCTTGTGACTCAAAAGCAAGATTGCTTAGAATGGTACATGGCACCTAGTTAGCATTAAAGATTCACTGAATGAAGGAATGAAAAAATTGTTTGCTTTAAGCATTCTAGGGGTAACCTATATAATCTATATGAAATAATGGGCTTCCTTTTGTTTAAAATAGGTAAAATTAATTAAAATTATACTTTCAACCACCATGATTTAAAGCTTGCTCATTCCTACTACAATTTTCAATGATCTTATCTCTGTCATTGTATCTTTTTCCCATTCTGGCATTCTCTAATCCAGAACTTCATTTTCCCTGACTTAGCATAAGGAGTTCTTATTAAATGTACTCCTTTAACATCCCAAGGCAAATTCATAAACAAATGACTGATTCATTGCATGTAAAAACGTTTGAGGGCTCAAAGTGGGCATTTTGTAGGAGGGAATAGTGCAGTCAAGTATTATTCTAATCTTTTACTCAGTGACTTCTAAATGTGTTGGTTTCCTAGGCATTGTTGAATGGGTCAAAGACTAGAAATGAATAGACCTAGTACAATTATTTCTTACATGATTCATTTTTCTTCCTTTTTTGTGAAAACACTGACTAATGTGCTATAACACTAGAACATGTTTGTCTGTTCTGTTTAATAATTCTTGATCTACATCACAATTCACATTCTTCCTGTAAAGTAGAAAATGCTAAGAAATAGAGCCACTGCAGAAGGTTTCACTGATATTGGATACATTGAAAAAAACTGAAGAAATTCACCAATTTTCTGAAATGCTGTTATATCTAACTTCTTTTTCTCTTAGTTAAAAAGACTTACTGTTTTAACAGTTTTTAACAGAAAGAACAGAACTGTTCTGCTTTGTGGAATTATTACCTAAGCAATAATTCTATGTACTTTGGAATACTGTATATAGAATTTCAGAGATGAAAATCGTTATGAATGCTAAAATAAGGCAATGGTTATGATGATTTTATTCAGCAGAAGATAAGTTCCATGAGGGCATAGATTTTTGTCTTAATCAAGGCTGTCTCTTCAGCACCTAAAATAGTAAACGGATGAAAAATCATGATGAGACTAAATCTAAACATTATATCAATATTAAGTGCTAAGCCACGTATATGTATTACTTCATTTAATCCTCATGAAAACAAAATAAGGTCTGCCCTATCGTTATTATTTTAGGATGAAGCTTAAAGGAGTTCAAACATCTTGCCCAGATTTACAAGCTAGTATGTGAAGGGACAAGAAATCAAATATAAATTGTGAAAATCTTCTGCGTTTAAGAGAATAAGATTTGGCTTCCCTGGTGGCGCAGTGGTTGGGAGTCTGCCTGCCAATGCAGGGGACACGGGTTCGAGCCCTGGTCTGGGAGGATCCCACATGCCGCGGAGCCACTGGGCCCATGAGCCACAATTGCTGAGCCTGCACGTCTGGAGCCTGTGCTCCGCAGCCAGAGAGGCCGCGATAGTGAGAGGCTCGCGCACCGCGATGAAGAGTGGCCCCCGCTTGCCGCAACCGGAGAAAGCCCTCGCACAGAAACGAGGACCCAACACAGCCATAAATAAATAAATAAATAAATAAATAAATAAATATTAAAAAAAAAAAAAGAGAATAAGATTTACTTAATTGCTCTCCTTTATCCAATTTACAGTGAAGTGTAACAAATATTTACAGATTCTCATTTCCTTTCTATATCAGCGTAATCAAGATGTCAGCCACATTAATCAGATGAACATAGAACTGGCTTCCTGTTTAATGACCAGCACTCTGGGTAGGGCAGAATCTCAGCCTCCGTGTACACTTATAGCTGCTACGTGCTTCTCCTAGGGCCTCTTCCTTGCTGCTTCTCACAACCTGCTCCCCTGCCAGTATAGATAAATGTCAATGGCTCTACTCAGTAATCTGCTCTCTTTTAGACGGTTGATTCGTACTGTCAATTTTTAACAGTTTTTTATCCACTTAATTTCTCTTAACCGCCTGTTCTTTTTCCCAGGTACCCCCACACTAGTCTTTCCCCATGTCTAGTAAGAAAAATATTTTGAAAATTGTATGTTACCATTTAAAATACAACTAGAGAAAATGTTTTACTGTTTTCTGTGTAGTTTCCTACAGTACTCCACAGCATGGCACAACATGTCTTACACAGTAGGTGCTGAAGCAATGGATGTGGCAGAGAGTTACATAATTTTTAACTGGCGATTGGCATGATGATCTAAAAAATTAAAATAAGAATGAAATGAAATTAATAATAATAAAGTAATATATGTATTTCAGTTCATTTGGGCCTTTTTCATACTGAAATATTTTTCTTGAGAGTAAATTCTATTCCTTCCACCTCTTAAATTATAACTTTCAAATCCATCTGTATACTCCTTATCTGTCCTTTACTGTGAGCTCTGTTCTTGTCATGTCACGTTCATGTCACAATTAGTGCAACAGACTCCTAACTAGTTGCTTATCTCAACTCCTCCCCTCCAGTTGGATCAGAGTGATTTTATAAAAAGAGAATATTAGTCTGAAGCTCTCTTGCTTAAAGTCTTGCATGGATTCCTCATCATGTAAGTTAAAATTGAATGGCTCGTGCATGGCATGTATGACTTTTCGTGATCAGAGCCATCACGTATTGCCCGTCTCACCTCTTGCTGCTCACCACTAGGCACAGTACACTCCCACCACAGGACATTACTTAAAATGTACCGTGAACTCTGTGGGGTTGGACCTGTTCATCTGCTGCTCCTCCTGCCTGTATGCCATGTCTTCTCTACTCATACTTGTCTTGCCCAGCTCCTTTCGTTCACTTGGCTAGTTCCTCCACGTGGCTGAAAATTAAATCGAGATGGCACCTCCTCACAGTATCTTTTTCTATCTTCCACTATGGCCTAGGTGTGCATCCTATGTGCTCTCTCCCAGTTGTGTACTAACAACATCATCACTCTTATCCATCAATACTTACTTTGGAGAATCAGCTATGTACAAAGTATTGTGCTAGTTCTAGGGAACGCAAGGGATAACGGTGGAAAACAAAACAGACGGCTGCATGGCCTGTCCTCACAGAACGGAGTGTAGCTAGGAAGAATATTGCGTTTGCCTATTTCCTTCCACTATGCAGTACACTCCTGAAGATACGGGACCTGCCTTTGATCCCTATGTTTCTAGTCACTGGCAGATAGAGATAATGCTCACTGATGAATGAGCTTCCTGGTCCTGTGTGGAGAAGTCTCTGTCTGTTCATTCTCAGGACTTCACCATCACAGTGAAACATATTTCATTTTGAAAGATTACCTCAGGTGCACATAGTGAAACAGAATTGTATACATAGCTTATTTGTCTCCTTTGTAATTACATTGTTTCTGTTTATTTCAAAGTTTGTTCCATGTGGTGACTAAGGGCAAAAAATTATAAGAAATTGCTTAAACTCAAACAACTTAATATTTTGGACTACTATTCTCAAAGGAAAAAATCACTATGGAATAAAGTTGATAATTATTAAAAGATCTCGGTGGACCTCAGTAAAATATTACTAAAAATTGGATTACTTCATTGTATATGCAAAGTGTTGATAGGAATTGTCTCTTTTTCTACTGAATTTTTAAATACATAGTACAAATATATTCATACAATGCTCAATTTAGCTATTGTGTTTGCATAGCTGACTAATTAAACATAACATTTTACATAATATTCATCTCAGAAGTCTAAACTACCAAATGATTAAAATTTTAAAGCGAGTTGTATGGATATAATTTGTCATATTTGTTCCTCATTTTATATAAATTGGCTTAAATATTGGTACAATTTTAGGAATATTACATATCTAATGTCAATATTTCAAGCACTATAGTGAGCTTCTCTCCCTTCTAACAGACTCCAATAACAAAATATAAATAGTTGTCTGAATTAATTCTTTCATGTCTTGATGAATTTCCAAATGATTATGAGTCCATAGCAATAAAAATTTTACTGCCTACTTACTTGCTAGTCCTAATCACCCCAGAGTTAATGATTGTGCATCTTTTGAATTCAAGATTCACATAAGTTAATATTCAGGGCATTCTCCTTTTTCTTACTAGTATTGCAATCCATGCATGAGTGTGTACATATATATTACTATATATATATATATGAATGTGTATATATATATGTACACACTCACATATGGATTGCAATAGTAGTCAGAAATATATATATATTTCACATATGTGTAATATCTATATTATTATTATCAATTTAGAATGAAATATATAATATTTATAAACACATCATATTGACTTTTTCAGTTCAAGGAATTGTGAAAATATTTATGTTTAGGTTATGTATTTATATATTTATATTATGCATTTATAATTATTTATATTTATAAATAAATCCATGAGCTACATACAGAGAGGCAACTGAGGGAGGAAGCATAGTATAAATCTATTTAACAAATGTTCAATGACATTATTTATAAATGTTGTCATTTGGTTATTTTATCTAAAATGTGCAATAAAATGGGAAAATACTAAGTTAATGGGTTCAATAACAAGCCCGTTATTACTGGAGCTGTAGTGTGACTTCTGCAGCCCAAAAGATTATAGCTGAGCAAGATAAGGGGAAAGAAGTAGATCATCCATTACATTGAGCAGTTAATGATATTTATTGCATTATTTATCAAATACTGTGGATGTTATTTGTAGCTGCAAGCTTGACCTTAGCTAATCAAATTTAATGAATGTGTATATTGTAAATGCACTATAACAAAATGCCGTATTGTTTTACGAAGTAGGAACATGAACTAGTATTATGAAATTCAGTAAGAGTGTAGTTTCAAGATATTAATGTTAAGGAACTTAGGTGCGAGACAGAATAGATGCTTATAATTCAGACACGGCTGCTGAAATTTCCTTCTCCTTCAGTAATATAAACATTCAAGACATCTGTCTTAAATGATTTTTGCAAAGTATTTTTATAAATGTAGCAGGAAGACTGTAATAATAATATATTATTAAAATATTAGAGTTCTTATTCTATCATAAAAATGTGAAAAAAATCAGAAGCTTTCACCATGTTATTTATGAGTTTGTATTTAATTAGATTCGAATATATACTTTGGAGAGAAAACATAAATGTGATAAAGAAACCAATACCCACTGCATAATTTTTAATTTTATAATCCTTCTAGGAAAGGAAATATACCATGATTTCCAACATGAGAACAATTATTTCACTTTGCGTATATTTTTTAAAGATTAGGAATGAGAAGTTAGCTCATTAGGATTCTTTCTTTTCATATGAAAAGCAGTATTGGTGGCAGTGAAGCAGTATTTTAAAGCATGAATATAATTTTTTAAAGTAGTTCCTAGACATCAAATCATGAAACTAACTTTACACATGTGCCTCCTAGATTTATCAGAGAAGGAGATAATAGAAATTAAATAAGAACTGCCTCCCAGTTAAGAGATCTTTCCATTGAAACACACTGTCTATCATTGAAACTTGATGACTAATAAACTCCTTGGCTTCATTTCTAAACATGAGATTTATTTTTTCCCTCTAGTATATGGAAAGAACATGAAACTTATAAGGTGAATCTCACTGGAGCTATTGAATCTAAATATAAAATTATTATGTTTCACAACTTGTTATGTCTAATGCTGAGGATTTTTTCTCCCAAAATATGGTTGTCAAAATTCTATATTATTTCCAAATGAATGTTGCATGTGATTAATTGAATTATTATTTAGTAATTATTCACTTTTTCTCTTTTCTCTCTTAAGGTACAGTATACTTCCTCATAACAATGACGTTGGGTGTGGTCATGTGACTTGCTTTGGCCACATGAAAGAACACAAGAGCATAGAAGTCTTCAATGTGCTTGTGCAGTTTGATTTGGCTTATGTCCTCCTGGGATCCTCTGTGAGAGAGCATTCACTCCATTAACAGTTGAACATTCAACCAGGCTCCAGACTCGTGAAGCAGACTCAATGAAACAGACTTGGATACAGCTGAGATCCCGGAACCATGCTCAGTTGAACCACAGAGTGATGTAGAGTCACTGAACTGATTCCAGCAGAATCCAGCAGAGCCACAGTTGACTCATAGATTTGTGAGTTTCATTGTAAGCCAGAATTGTTTTGTTTTGTTTTTTGTTTTTTTAAATACAGCATTATTGTTGCATAGTTTAGAAATACACATATGACTTTCTGGAGTATTATTGTTAAGAAACTTTTACATTTTCTTAAGTACTATAGTTAAGAAACAGATTTATTTTTAAGTTAATTAAATTCATATGTTTAAGGTCTAATATTTTATATTTTATTGTTGGGTAGTGTGCTAGTAATTATAGTCTAATTTAGGCAGACATTTATGGGAAATAAATAACAATAGCAGAAATGCTTTATATTGTGATGTATAAAATCCATTTAACATTTCTAAATAAGATAACATATGTGTATTTTATCAATTCAGTCTGCAAAGAAAAATACATTTGAGGACACACTTAAGATTGCATCGATACAGAAATAGCAAATGTTCTGGAATGCCAGTTTCAACCCAAACTTTGAATCACCACCCAATATATACATCCAAAACAAATATGGGACCAATATGCACAGCATTCTCCTTATATGTATTTCTTAACTGACAAACAGGTAAATGAAACCAGTTCTGCACCTTAAGAGTTTTAGTTATAAGTAACAAAAATTAGTTATAGAACAGGAGATTAGAACTTCATAGAAGAAAAAGAAGCTCAGAAAGACTGACATCAAACACAAAGATGCAGAACTTTTACATGGTAAAACAAAGAGGTGATCCCAGTTCTTCTGATTCCATGACGGCTATACTATCCATGCACTAACCACATGGATTTTTTTTTTTTAATAAATATGCATATCTATTTTCCAGGAATAATTTAGAAGTTACAGAATGTGGGGTTGTTAAATCACTTAACAATTTTTTTCTTCTTTCTCATTTTATGAGACAAGATATTCAAAATTTGTTTTCTCTGTAAAATTTCTTATAATTGGGCAACTGTCAGCAAAGACAATCTTGAGTTTTCAGGAGCTTTATTTAAGAGCCTTTTTGGATGACATGAAAGACAGTTGAAGAGGGTGAAATAACTACAGTCTGAAAATATTTCAATCCAAAGAAAGAAATTTCAACATATGAGAAACCACTAGTAAACTTTTACTTGCAGAGTAAAAATTTGCTGCTTATCTTATTGGTACTGAGCATGAAACTCGGGATAATAATCATGCCAAGCTTTTCTTGCTGCTTTAACAGTAAGTATATAATCAGAATGTGAACAATAAAATATTCTTCTCTCTAATCTCTTTAGAGAGAAGAAATGTCATTGATTTCTGTATGAAAGAAAGTTGTGTGTGTAGCTGATAAGGTCTAGTAGCAATAGTCACTGAGCAAGTTGGTAGCTGAGTTTATTCAGTCAAAAAGTTGGCATTTATAAAGCAGCTGTGGAACAAAGCTTATTTGGGTTCTACTCTAAGTTCTGCTACATATTAGTATATAATGAATAAGTCATCTATCCTCTTTATATCCTGGTTTTCTTACCAATAAACTGAGGATAATAATACCCTGTCTTATAGGATTGTGGTGATTATTAAATAAGATGTATCTAAAAGGTAAGCACAGGGTTTGGTACTGGAGATACCAAGACAAAAGTTATGGTCTTACAGAGGAAGAGCAAGTAATTGGGTAATTTCAGTAAGTGGTAAGTACCCTAACAGCCTAAGGAGCACAGAGTGCAACAAAAACCACAAAGGAGAATATTTAATAAAGGCAAGGTATTGAAGGAAGGCTTTTAGAGCAAATGACACTTTACCTGAGTCTTAAAGAATGTATAGGAGCTAGACATGCAAAACAGTTGATGTTGGGAAGTCAAATGGCTCACAGTCTTTGGCATATGCACTAAGTATTCAGTAAATGTTTGATTGATAAATATATTATAAATATAAATATAATAAATATAATAAATATGTGAGTGAGTGATTGAATGAACATTTTACCTGTTGAAAAAATTTCTTTTTCCTATGATAATTGTTGGAAGAAAATTATCATTGCTGGGAAAACAACCTGTATAGTATAAATAATCTTATTACTAAAAATCTAAATAAATTTGATACATAGATGATTTAAGTTTTTAAAGTTTCACTGCTATTGTGAAGTACTTCAATCCACAATTAACTGAGAAAAAATATTAGCTTATTTAAAGTATTCACATATATACACAAACATGTGAATTTAACAAAATTTAGAGGTCAAATTTCTCAGGGAAAGCATTATTATCTTTCCAGCGTTCTGTAAATTTAAACAAAAAACATTTAACTTTGTTTTTCTTATAATTACAATCACGTGGTAAGTATTTTCTAAATTTGTTTGGTACAAAGGGATAAATAAATGTTCTTATTTACTCTTCAGAGGTTGCTTTGCCAAGTGTCCTTTTGTGGAAAACTATAGAATCTCATAGAAAAACTCTAAATTATTATATGTATCACCTCTCAATTACAATATATCTAACACCTGAGGTTCTTTAGGATTGGAAGAAATGCAAGAGATCATGTAGTCCAAAACCATCATTTCAGAGATGAGAAAATTAAAGTTTGGAGAGATGAAACAATAAACCACAATTAGCAAATGGAAGTTGGGACTAACGTATTTTCTTCTGTGTTATCTGTTAAAGGGGAAATACATGAGTAAATATGACATAATCAAATCATCAATTTATTTCCTTCCAGGGTATGGCAGACACTGTTGGTTACCTACCCAAGACCAATCTTCCCTGTCCCATGATAAACAATAAATGAATTTATTCTCTTGGCAACAAGAGAATAAATTCATTTATTCTCTGGATGTTCTAATTACTGGTTCTCAACAGATGGTAGTAATGTTCTTCCAGGAAGTATGAAGAATAATGTTGGCTGTCACGATTAGGTACAAGCATTTAGTGGTTAGGGATCCTGGGATCTTATACTATAAAGAATTGCTTCATGCAAAATGCCTGTATTGCCAACTGGAAACAATGGCTAAACTAATCATGGTGATCTTGTCCCACTGTGCCAGGAATGAGCATAGGGATGGGCATGTTACCCAGCTGAGGCCAAATGAAACATAAAATGAAGTCCGTTGTACACTTTAGTGATTTTTCTCCCTGGAATAAAAAAAGAGGTAGTCCTGTGAAGAGAACTCATCTTTGCTTTCAGACTCCTCCTCACTGCTGTGTGCACTCTCCTCACAGCATTCAGTAGTTGGAGCTGAGCAGCCACTATGTGATGATGAGGTCACTAACGTGATAATGAAACTAACAGGATGACAGAAAAGGATGAAAACATCGCTGAATCAATCAACGCATACCTCCGTACTTCTCAATTAACAAAGAATACATAGCCATTTGGTTATATACTGTTGGTCATGGTATCTGTCATCTGCTCTTCAAGGCATGCTGATACAATAGATATCTTGGATAAATTTGGTGTTTGGAAATAAGATATGTAAACATTGTTTAGCTATTGTTAATCCATTCTAGTGTTAATGCTTGCTTTAAAGAAGCTGTGTACTTCATTGATATCAGGCCACTGAATATTTTCCTGGCTCCTAAATATTATTAGATATCTCATTGTTATTTTATTTTTTAAGGAATATTATATGTAACGAGAGAAAATATTGTATCACTATTTAAAGGATAATGTGGGAGTACACTCATGTGTCCCTTCCTCCTCTTTTATCAGTGTTCTCCTGCCAAGAAACAGTATGTCTAAGAGCTTAAAAAAAAGAAGTAAAAAATATAATCTTTGGATGATAAATAGGGACATTAAGTAATTTAGTAAAGTGATGTAAGATCAGAAAAAAAATAGAATCATAATAAATGGCTTCCAGAAAACAGAGACTCCAACTAAGTTAGATAATAAAATTTATAATTTGAGTTCTAAACAGTTTCTTTCCCACATATTAGAAAATCTTGCTAAATTTTAAGAGCTGAGAAATAATATCATTTTGGCTTATTTTTAACAATATTTTTATTACTATCATACAATTCATGGCTTACTTATCTTTCCCAATCAATTTAAGCATTCATAAGGAAAAATGTCTTAATAGTTAAGCCAATGCACATTCAGCACATTTTAAAATCATGCTTTAAAGTAAACACAGAAAAATGGAAACTACTCTATGCACCTAAGAACTGTATATTGCCCAAAAAATAAGAGTATTGGGCTGAATTATTAAGCTTAGGTTACATATTCCAAAACTATAGTCAAGGAAAGCTCCTCCAGTAAAATTTGTGCCTTGTTATGCACAGTCAACCAAAGTAGCACTGAGCTCTTGTATTTTAAAGGTGTAGTGGCCTTCTGCATTTACAATTCAGTGCACAGTAACTATAATACCATAATAAGTCCTTGGTTTCCTTCCCCTTGAAATGTACAACACAGTTTTAAGGTGAGTGCCTTCACAACACAGACCCATCTGCTTTTTTCTCTGTGTGCTTGTTGGTAGTGAAATATGCTTGTGGAGTGTGCTAACAATATGTCTCAAAGTTTCACAAAAATAATTAAATTGGTATCATGAGTAGATAGTTAATCAAACATGCTACAGAAAAATATTATGCAGAAATACAGTCTAATCGTAGCTTTACATATTCTAAGCTGGACACTTTTATTTAGTTAGTATAATTTCCTCTCTACTAATTTTCTTAGCCCAGATTTAAATATAAAGTAAATTATTGGGTTGTGTTTATTTGTTTCCTTTGCTGTTTTTTTCTATAGAATAATTTCTCCAGATAATAACTAGTATTAAACAACAATGTTTTTGATTCTATGATGCCTTGATATAGTAAAATGAAGAGTAAATGTAAAATGAGTAAAAGAATAAAAGAGTAAAATGTAAATCTTTATTTTCAACTCTTGGATCTAAAAAATGGATGCATTTTAGACTCATTTGGGACATATTTTTAGATATTGATGGCTAGCTCCCATTCCAAAAAATTCTAATTAATTGTTCCAGACTGAAGCATGTCTGTCATTACTTTTTAAAAGCATTCCAGGTGATTCTTATGCACTGCCAAATTGAGAACCTTTGACCAAAAACCTATTCATTTATAATCATTCACTTTTATAAATAAATGCTTAGAATCAAAGAATTTGTAGCATAAAGACTTGAAGAATATCAAGTTTCACACATCTTAAAAGACTGATTTTCCATTGCATATTTTGGTGAAAGGACACTGTTGCAATTGACCACCAGCAGGAAATTGACTCTACTGGCAATTATCTAGATGCCCACCCATTATTTAGCTCACACTCACATTTTTACATGTTATCCATATTTTAAGCATCTTTTCCTCAAAAGAAAACACCATAGCTGTTTGTTTCATTGGAGTATGTAGCATGCAGGAAAGCAAAAGGTGGCAGATGGGGCAGAGAGAAACAAAGCTACAGTATCATGCTACATACTTTGCTACTATGTAATTAATTATCCCTTTAGTGTAAAGGAAACTAGAATTAATTGGCTCTACTCATGAAAGATTAAAGTATATCTGTAGCAATTTATACCAGCCTTCACTATTATAATAAAAATATCTCTGTGACATTGTATTCTGTGGTTTTCCAGCAGTATCTTTGCCTACTTATTTGTGTGATTTCTGGCTAGTCTTTCCTCTCTCTCTCTTTTTTTTTACACACAGATATTCCTTGGCATGTACTCATTAACTTGCTCTTCCTAAGCATTTTTCAAAGTGCAGTTTGAAGACCCGCTTGTACCCAAAATACCAAAACCTACGTATTTAAAAGCTTCAATCAGACATAATGAATAAAAATCCTCAAGGATTGATGGCTGTTTTAAAATTATTGTTATTATATTGATTATTATACTCGTTAATCTTTTAACACACTATTTGTGTTAGCAGTATCAAATCGCCCACTGTCATTTCTGCTTTACTCATTATAGCACTTTTCATATTATATTGAACTTATTCAAAATACAGAAGAATTTCATGGGGAGCAAGAAATGCATTCCTTCCTCTATATCCCCAGCAACTAGCATGGTACTTTGTTCATATTAATATACGTGTACAGAATAAAGGAATGGTTCAATAAAACAATCACCTTCATGCTCATTTAAGCTCAAAAGATAAGTCAATATGTTTGCATCCAAAATTCTGTTTTAAACCATCTTTATATTTACTGTTTTCCCCAGTTTATATGCTTTTGTCTCATACCCACCTCTCTCTTGGATTTTTTCCCCCTGGATAATGAGTCACTGATTAAAAGTTCATAAATCAGCCCATGGACCAAGTCAAACCAATCCCTATCTATATCTGGTGTCTATTTTATTTCTACTAGCAAGCACATAAAGGATGAAATAAAACTATATTTGTAGATGATATGATTATTTATGTAGAAAATACCAAGAAATCTACAAAATGTAGAACTAAAAAGTGAGTTCAGATGATGCGAGATAAACATACAGAAATAAATTATGTTTCTATATACTAGCATGTGGACACTAAAGTTAAAAATACAACACCATTGATAATAGGGGAGGTTATGCGTGTGTGGGAGCAATAGATATATGGGAAATCTTTATACCTTCCACTCAATTTTGAGAGCCTTACATTTTTCTATAAAAATAGTCTTTAATTACAAAAAAAATACCACTTATAACTGTTCAAAAATATTTAGGTATACGTGCAACAAGATGTGCACAGAATTTATATAATAAAAATTATACAAGACTATTGAAAGAAATAAAAAAAGATGTAAAAAAGTGGAGAGAACTACTATAATACTATTCCAAAATTGATTAGGAAAGGCAAAAGAGCCAGAATGCCTAAAGCAATTTTGAAAAAGAACAATTAGGTGGGAAAAACCAGTCCACTGATTTCAAGATTCAATATATAGGTATTTAATATCAAAGTGTGGTATACTGGCAGAGGGATAGACATATAGATCAATGGAATAGAAGAGACAGCCCAGAAATAATTCAAATAGATATATCTTACCAATTTTTTACAAAGTTGTAAAAACAATTCAATGGAGGAAAAAGTGGTTTTCAACAAATGGTTGAACAATTGGACATACGCAGTACCCCCCGCAAAAAAAATTAACTCTAACTTAAGTCTTATATCTTAAACAAAAATTAACTCTAAATGGATCATAGACTTAAATGTAAAATATGAAACTATATGAAACTTTTAGAAAAAGATATAGATGAACATATTTGGAATCGAGAACTACTCAAAAAGTTCTTAGATTTGACACTAAAAGGATGATCCACAAAAGAAAATATTGATAAGCTGGACTTAACCCAAAGTAAAAACCTTTGCTCTGTGAAATTACCTATTAAGAGGAAGAGAAGTTTGAAAGTGAAAGAAAATATGTGCAAACCACCTATTTGACAAAGAGGTAGTATCTAAAATATATAAAGGACTCTCAAAACTCAGCAGTAAAAAGCAAGCAATGCAATTAAAACATGAACCAAAGACATTAAGAGACATTTCACTGAAAGTTATATACAAATGGCAAGTAAGCACATAAAAAGATGCTCAACATCATTAGCAATTAGAGAAATGCAAATTATATTACTACACTACTATCAGAATGGCTAAAATGAAAAACAGTGACAGAACTAAATGCTGCTGAGTATACAGCAAAATTTGTCATTCATACATTGTTGGTGGGAATGTAAAATGGTACAGGCTGTCTGGAAATGTTTGGCAGTTACTTTAAAAACTAGACATGCAACTACCATACAACCAAGCAATTAAATCTTAGGCATTTAATCAGAGAAATTAAGACCTAAGTTTATAAAAACAAACAAACAAGTTCTACATGAATGCTATATCAGCTTTATTTATAATAGTTTAACCCAGGGTCCATAAATGAGCAAGTAAACAAACAAGGTACAGCTTTAATGTGGATACTTAGCAATAAAGAAGAATAAACTATTGATACATGGAACAACCTTGTTGAATCTCCCAGGATTTTAATGCTGAATGAAAAAAGCCAAGTCCAAAAGGAAACATACTGCATTATTCAGTTTATACAACATTCTCAAAATGACAGACACACAGATGTAGAGAACAAATGTATGGACACCAAGGGGGGAAAGTGGCTGGAGGTGGTGGTGGTGTGATGAATTGGGAGATTGGGATTGACATATATACACTAATATGTATAAAATGGATAACTAATAAGAACCTGCTGTATAAAAAAATAAATAAAATAAAATTCAAAAACAAAGAACAAATTTAGTTCTAATTTATTTAATACTGTGCTTTAAAATATGTGACAGAATTTAATATCTTTATTAAAACATTTTTATAGGGTATATAATAAAGCATCTTTTCTCAGTATTATAATTTCAGGTGTTATATACCAAATTATAACTGAAGATGCTATCTAAGATCATAAATGTTGTTAGGATATAACTAAATGGTGTAAAGAGGAAATAATTATATCACATTTGACTATTCTTATTTATTCTAAAAAATTATGAGAATATTGAGTATGCAGAGTTCAGTATTTAGGAGGAAGAAAAGAAAGTTTGGGTAAAGTTTTTATTTGCTTAAAAATGCATACTCTATTCTGGTTCAGTTGGATTAATGTCATTTTGAAGTGGAGGTTACTAGACTTGGATATTGCTTTTTTTTTTTTTTTTAAGTTTAATCAGTTGCCATTTGGTTTAACAATCCCCTAAGGTGCAATTGGATTCAGTGTCATAAAACTGTTTATCCTGTATGAATTTGTGAATAAATCACACCTCTCACTACTCTGTAAGGTCCATTTAGTACACACTTGGTAGAAAGACAATGTTGTTCCAAGAAGATGAAGACGTATTGTAGCCTTATGTCTGCCATAAGGTTTAAACCCAACACAGAAATTTACAGCTGTTTTTTTTCTTTTTTGGAAGCACAGTGTAGTCAAGCATTAAATGTATAGTTAACAGATATCCAATAGTCACAAGAGACTTGACAACTTAAATTACTTCGTTATAATGAAGATAAATAGCAATCTAAACATGGGTACATATTGCACCCTGCAATGCAATTGACTCTAATGTGGTTGCCAGGCAACTTCCCAGGATAGATTAAAAATACTTCCTGTAATTTGATGGTAACAAGAAACACACACACACACACACACACACTCACACACACACACTTGCAGGAATAACCAAAGCTCTTGTGTTTTAAAAAATAGTGTGACCATAAAATATATTTGAATGCATACATGGGTGACATCAAAATGAAATTGTTTTATAAAATGTATGCTTCTTGGAGTGAGCCTTTAATAGAAGTATGACCTATCATAGACTTTCAATCACTCACAATATATTTAGAGTGAAACCGTTTATTTTCTGGTATAAAGTCAGTGTTCTTAGGGGATTTATATCACTGTTTGAAGAGATTTTAGTAGAGCAAATATTAACTAGAACAAAATGAAATAACTTTTCTTTTTAATCATTCATATAACTGGAATAAATGTAATGCTATTACACAGTAAACAGTATACACATATCTTCTTGTATATTTGAGATTTAAATTTTTTAAATTTTATTTTACATATTTATTTTTTGCTTTCCTAATTGGTCTATCATCTCTAGATTCTCTTTCTGAGATTCACATATATAGTCTATCATTGAAAGAAGAATTGTAACAAATTTTGGTAGGAAGGGATATATCAGAAGTAAATTCTGTAATGTTTGACTCAGAAATATCAAGCTTATTAAACTATTTTTTCTTTTTTCCTCTTTGAAGAAGCATCTAGATTGAGCTCACTCTTTACATTGTTATTCAAAAAGAAAGACAGAACTGCAGTCCCCAAAACAAAATGCCCATCTTAGACCCTTGATTATTTTTGCTGTCTTCTAAACATTATCTAGCTATTTTTTTCAAAGTTTCAGAAACTTCTTCCAGAATGGTTTATAGTTATCTAGGCTCAGCCGTTCAATGACTTTTGCAAAGAGCAGGAAAAGATTTCAGACATTTTCATTCTAATATATTTTCCTTTGATGCCTACAAATGTGTTTGCTGGTTGGGCTGCAGCAGTGTAGTAGAGATAGCAGGACTAAGCTTATGAATAGATACAGTAAACATGTAAGAAAGCAAGTGAGAGCAAAGGATTCCACTTCATCACACTGCTTTGTAATGAACTCTAAATTCTACAATACTGTTTCCATTAAGTCACTTTTTTTCTGGAAATTAGTTAATACAAATATTAATGAAGAATAACTGTAAGTTTATTCACTGGGTCAACCAAATTTATCTAAGAAATACTATGTTCTATCAATTGTGCTAGATACTAGAAATACCAATAACAACAACAATAATAATATGCCATGATAGAAGCAACTAAAGAATCCAAAGTCAAGAGAGTAATAATATTAAGGCAAATTAGCATTTATAGAATTTTTGTGTGTTCTGAGCACTTAAGATCTTTATATGCATCATATTATTTCATCATTAAAAAAACCCTTTAAAAGTTACTCTTATTATTCCTAATTTACAGGCAAGAAAACAGGGGCATAAAAATTTTAAATTTTAAACAATACCCCAGAATGGCAGAACTATTGCATAAATTTATTTTACTTCAGAGTATATCCTGTTAGGCAATGAATTTTTAAAATGCAATAGTATAAAACATTTTAGTCATGAAATATGCCTGTTCGTATTTGTGTTTAGATTGATAACTGTTTACAATGGTGTGCAAGATGTACTGAAGATCTAGAATAGAGGCAAAGAGATGGGCTATGAAGCCATTGTAATAGCCCAGATATAAGTTAGGGTATTAAACAAGTACTTTAAGTAAGAATAGGGAGATTGTGGATTAACTGCAGTAATTTCACAGATAGAACTAAAATTAATGTGGGAGGTGCTGTTGAGGAAGAGGAAACAGTGAAGGATGGCTTGACTTTTCTAGTATAAAACACTGGCCAAAACACCAAGTGAAAAGGTAATAACAAGAGGCAAAGAAGATTATTCAGAGGAAAATGAATAAAATGAAATGTCGGGCCTGAAGATAGAATGCCTAATATATTTAACACAAGCCTTTGAAACTCAGGAGAGCATACATAGCTAGAAACACCAGTTCGCAAATGACAAATTGCTAGAATTATGTTCTAAATTAGGTGAGAAGGGATGAGATCTATTGCCTGAAAGGTATGGATAGTAGACTGAGATGGTGTGGAAGTTCTCTTCTGAAAGTTTTCGTCAGCAGAAAAAGAGGAGGCAGCTGAAAGGTAGGAGACAGGCGAGATGTGGGACATTTGAGCAGATCAGAGATGTTATAAAATAAGCAATTTATGAGATTAATTTTTCATGAAAATGCAGTAAGACTGTGATGTCTTAGTATGATGTCACACCAAGGGGCCCACCTAAGTTAATGCTCATGAATTGACCATGAAACCAGTCAGCAAGGGAGATGGGAGAGGGAGGTTAGGAGAGAAAGAGAGAGACAGAGAGAGAGAAAGTGTTTTGTTCAGTAACTTTTATACTAACCAGAACTGCATATAATACACAGTTAATACCAGGCTTAACTGTCTCAAACAAGAAAGCATTTCAAGGAGGAAACTTTTCAAGAAAATGCTCAAGTTTACTCAAAGTTCTTTTTGTTTAATTTCTTTTACAAGTATTTAAGGAACAATTTGAATAAAGTACTGAGAAGAGAGATAGAAAAAGGAAGATGAATAATTTGTTAGACAGTTTCCGTGCATCTGATTTAATTTTAAGAATCAAGACCTTGAACTAAATTGACTATTGTGTGAACTAAACCTGGAGATTCTAAGAATGGATTTTAATTAGCATTAGACAAATTCTCAGACCAGGAAATCATATGCATCAATCGATAGACTGCACTGAAAGATAGATTCTTGCTTTTCATTATTCCCCTCACGAACACAGTGTTTACAATATTATACTTGTTCCGCAAAATGTAGAAAGTTAATACTATTCTCATAAGAATAATTTCAAACTCAAGAGCCTCCTTTATAAAATGCTAGGCATATATTAGCTAATTTTATTGATTTAGACAATATATGAGTTGTCAGAAAAATCCCATTTTTTAGAGCTGTAACAAGATTTCCCTAACTGTAGATGTTTTAAAACAATCATTAGTCACTTTTTTGAGCCAAAATGAATTTAGTCCATGTTGAAGATCTATAATCCTAATCATGGTGTCTTTTCTGGTTTTTCTAACTATGTACCATAATGGCTGACTGCTCAATAGGAGATTATATGTCCCGCTACAAGTGTACTTGTTATAGGGCTGTTTCACTTTGAACCAGATGGGGAGAACTGCTTATTAATTCAAGCACTTTTCCCAAACTGACATTTCCCTAATTTAATCAGTAGAAGTAGTAGCTATTTGAAGCCGAATTCGGTGTAATAAATGATTGTTCATTTTATAGGCCAAATGCCCCTTCTCCCTGCAAAGCAAATTTAACCCATAATGTGACTGAGTTCTATTTGTACTGAATCACATTGGAATTTATAACAATTATCTACGGCAAGATGCATCTTGAGTTTAAATTGGCGACGCTAGACAAAGCTCAGCTTTCTTCACCTTCTACCCCTACCCCAGCAACAGTAATGGACGAGTAATCTATGTGAAAATTGTAGGGAGGAAAAGAAATGGATGAGAGGCAAGGCGACACTGGGACCCCAATGAATTGTTTATTCTTCAAATCAGCAAAAATGAATTATGTCACTACATCAGCAAGTCTGAATTATAAAAGAGAGCTCAGTGACTGTAAGGTGCTCTAATTGGGGCAAATTTGGAATGGATCCTTGAATGACATGGATATCAGACTGCTTTTCCTCAATTATCACTCATTCTACATTTATGGATATCCATGGTATACTAGATATTATGCTAATAACTACATATAGAAAAAAAAGTACAACATTATGCCTGCGGGGGGGTGCGAGTGGAGAGAGGTGATAATTAGGTTGAGGGCATATAAACACATATGCATACAGCATATTTAAAAAGTAAGGGAATATGAGTTTGGAGTGGTAGGCAAGCTCCATAATATTTAAGACCTTGATGACAATCTAAGGTTAGAATTTGTTGCCAATAGACAATGGTGAGATCATAAATAACTTAAGATTTTTACAGCCAAGGAATGATATCCTAATATTTGAATTTTAGAAAAATCACCCTGGCAAGACTGTGAGAGGATTGGTGAAGATAACACAACTTTGAGGCAGGCAATCTATTACAGTACTTAATAAAGAATAAGAGGAAAGAAAAATGGGAGAGAAGAAGTTGGGGGGGGGGGTAGAATGAATTAAATTGTGATGATAGAGAAGAGGAGATAAATTTGAGAGACACTTAGAAGTATAAATAACATGTTATAGGAATTAATACAAATAATCTGATGTTAAGATTACTGTTTGGGAATGAAGAAAACTCTGAAAGTGGATATGACTCATTAAGTAAAAAGTATAAATGTTGGAAGAAGAGGACTAAGGATTATAACTCGACTGTACCCTAACATTTAAAAGGAATTCAGAAGAGAATTTAGTATTCTTGGAAAGAATATCCAGAGATGCAAAAGAGAAACTAACAAAAGAATGAAGGTGTCAGTATGGCAAATATTTAAAATCCTACTCAAATGTGTATTGAAATGTAGCAAATGCCAATCATTAGTAATCTTTGTCATAGCAGTTTCAGTGGAGTATTGGAGGTAAAACCCCAATTGTACAAATAGGATTTGAGAAAATATAATCAGGTGAGGGTCACTCTTAAAAAATGCTAAGCCTAGGAAAGAGAATGAAACAGAATTCTATTTAGAGTGGCAAATTAGGCTCCCATAGGAAAGGCATTTTTACTTTTTTTTCTTTTGGTATTGAGGGATATGTGTACAAATGTGCATGCTAAGGGCAAAAAATCCAAAAGAGACAGAGATTGATAATGGACTAAGAGAAAATACTAACTAAATGAAGATTGCTAATCAAAGTTAGACAGATGCAAAACCAGTTGGAAGTATATCTTATTAGGAGAAAAAAATAGGTCTTCTGCTGAGTAGAAAGAAATGTGTTATAACTTTTCAGGATAAATTACCTTTGGCGTAGATGAATTTACCTTCTGAGGGTCAATTTTTTCTTTACGAATCAGTGATTGATTTCATTATGAATGAAGTTTATCTTGAAATGGTAGAGGGCTAAGAGAGAATGCTGAAGCTTTTTTTTTTTTCTTAACTTATTATTTTATACTGCAGTATAGTTGATTAACAATGTTGTGCTAGTTTCAGGTATAAAGCAAAGTGGTTCAGTTATACATATACATGTATCTATTCTTTTTCAAATTCTTTTCCCATTTAGGTTGTTACATAATATTGAGCAGAGTTCCCTGTGCTATGCAGTAGGTCTTTGTTGGTTATCCATTTCAAATATAGCAGTGTGTATATGTCAATCCCAAACTCCCTAACTACTCCTCCCCCAAACCCTTCTTCCCTGGTAACCATAAGTTGTTCTCTAAGTCTGTGAGTCTGTTTCTGTTTTGTAAATAAGTTCGTTTGTATCATTTTTTTTTTTTTTAGATTCCACATATAAGTGATATCATACGATATTTCTCTTCCTCAGTCTGACTAAACTTCACTCAGTATGACAATCTCTAGGTCCATCCATGTTGTTGCAAATGGCATTATTTCATTCTTTTTATTGGCTGAGTAATATTCCATTGTATATACGTACCACATCTTCTTTATCCATTCTTCTGTCGATGGACATTTAGGTTGCTTCCATGTGTTGGCTATTGTAAACAGCACTGCAATGAACAATGGGGTACATGTATCCTTTTGGACCATGTTTTTCTCCGGATGCATGCCTAGGAGTGGGATTGCAGGATCATATGATAGCTCTATTTTTAATTTCTTAAGAAACCTTCATGCTGTTTTCAATAGTGGCTGCACCAATTTACATTTTCACCAACAGGGCAGGAGAGTTTCCTCCTCTCCACACCCTCTCCAGCATTTATTGTTTGTGGATTTTTTGATGATAGCCATTCTGACTGGTGTGAGGTGATATCTCATTGTAATTTTGATTTGCATTTCTCTAATAATTAGCGATGTTGAAAAACTTTTCATGTGCTTCTTGGCCATCTATATGTCTTCTTTACAGAAATGTCTATTTAGGTTTTCTGCCCATTTTTTGACTGGGTTGTTTTGATGATATTAAGCTGCATGAGCCGTTTGTAAATTTTGGAGACTAATCCCTTGTTGGTCACATCATTTGCAAATATTTTCTTCCACTCTGTGGCTTGTCTTTTCATTTTGTTTATGGTTTCCTTTGTTGTGCAGAAGATTCTGAGTTTAATTAGGTCCCATTTGTTTTTATTTCCGTTTCTCTAGGAGGTAGGTTTAAAGGGATCTTGCTGCGAATTATGTCAGAGAGTGTTCTGCCTATGTTTTCCTCTGAGAGTTTTATAGTGTCCAGTGTCACATTTAGGTCTTTAATCCATTTTGAGTTTATTTTTGTGTATGCTGTTAAAGAATGTTCTAATTTCATTTTTTTACATGTAGATGTCCAGTCTCCCCAGCACCATTTATTAGACTGTCTTTCCTCCATTGTATAGTCTTGCCTCCTTTGTCATAGATTAATTGGCCATAGGTGTGTGGGTTTATTTCTGGGCTTTCTGTCCTGTTCCATTGATCTATATTTCTATTTTTGTGCCAGTACTATACTCTTTTTTAAACTTTTTATTTTATACTGGAGTATAGCCAATTAACAATGTTGTGATCGTTTCAGGTGCACAGCAAAGCGACTCAGCCATACATATACATGTATCCATTCTCCCCCGGACTCTCTTAGTACTATACTGTTTTGATGACTATAGCTTTGTATTATAGTCTGAAGTCAGGCAGCCTGATTCCTCCAGCTCTGTTTTTCTTTCTCAAGATTGCTTTGGCTATTTGGGATTTTTTGTGTCTCCATAAAAATTTTAAGATTTTTTTGTTCTAGTTCTGTGAAAAAGAATGCTGAAGGTTTTTAAAGGACTATCACAGAGACTAGAAGAAGGGCTAGCTATAATATTATGAATTATTGACAAATGACACTGATTATCCAGTTGAGGACTGACACTACACTTGGGTAGTGGCAACAGTCTTAACAGTTTCAAAATTGCCTCCAGAACTATACAGTCACATATGTGCAGAAGAAAAGAAAGCATTTTGCCAGGTTTGGGGGCAGGGAGTTTACTAAATTCGACCTTGTAGAATAACAAGAACAAAACTATGGGCATTGTTGACACAGTGTTTGATGAATAGACAAGAAAGTGTAGCCAGGGAATGGCTGTGAAAGACTAGGAGAAGGAAGGAACAAGAAACAACATGTTCAGTGTTACAGGTTGAATTGTGTCTCCCAAAAAGATATGTTAAAATGCTACCCTCTGGTACCTATGAGTGTGACCTACTTTGGGGTTTTTGCAGATGTAATCAAGGTCATTAGGGTGGGTCCTAATCCAATAACACTGGTGTTTTAAGAAGGAAAAATTCAGACAGAGACAACCACACTGGCAAGACTATGTGAAGACAGAGACATACAGGGAGAAGATGGCCATATGATAATGTAGGCCAAGATTGGAGCAATGCATCTACAAGCCAGGAGTACCAAGAACTGCAGGCAAACTCTAGAAAGCTAGAAGGAGCAAGGAAGGTTTCTCCCCTACAGGTTTCAGAGGAAGCATGGCCCTGCCAATGTCTTGATTTCAGACTTTTAGCCCTCAGAACTGTGAGACAATAGATTTCTGTTATTTTAAGCTACAGAATTTGTGGTATTGTTACAGTAGCATTAGAATGTTAATACACTTTTGTTATTTTGTTTGATACCTATCATCAAAAATCAGTATGGATCAATTAATTTTTAGAATGTGGAGAAAACTAGTCAGTTACATATCCATAAAATGCTGTTCATTTTATGTTTTTCATAATTTATTGGTTTATGATATATATGACAAGAATATGAATAATATGAATTGGAAAACTCCTATCTCAATCTTAAAAATCTTTTAATGCTTTCCATTAAACTACCCAATGACTATAGTGTTCTCAAATGTTGAAAGAGCCTGAGTTTTCAGTGCTCTTTCAGGCTAAACTATGCTTTGTTAAAATAAAGTAAAACTTAAATGTAAACATTTTATATATTTAACTGTTGCAAAATCTGTTGGTTGCAATGGTTTATCTGCATTTATTATCCCACACAAAGCACATGTAACTAATGATTCTATTTACCTGCTTTTATATAAGACTTATTTAATTAAATTATAATTTATATAAATTGAATGACACAAAAATATTATGTGATTGAACATTTATCCTGACTTTGAATGTGGGCACTTGTACATATTTTTTGACTAATAAATGCTTGACTCTAAAAAGTATTTATTTATACGATTATATAATTTGAATGGGATATATTTATAGACAGTATTTGCAATTGGGAATTTTATTGACACAGAGTATGTATAGTGCAGAGAGGAAGAGAAATGGATTTTTTTTTTGTAACACTTATAATGGCAATTGTGATGATGATAATAAGACCTAGGTTTTAAAGAGTGCTTACTATATCACAGAATTTACAGGATCTATCTCATTTATTTCTGAAAAACAAAAACAATGAAGTAGCTGCAATTTTTATGCAGCCGCATCACAACCCAGAACTTTTACTGTCAATCTCTATACTGCTTGAGTAAATTGAATAATTATGCATTCAAAGAGTAAACATTCATTGAACTAACTCTCTTGTCTTTTTTTGATAGAAGAAGCCATTTCAAGGGACTTTGATAAAATATTCTATGATCTTAAATTTTTTCATTTCAAATCTACTTAAAACTAATTGGAGATAGAATGAATGGTCAGAACATATGGTGTATGAGTCAGACATATAAACATAAGGCTGGGTTATGCCAGAGTGGTTGATGGACTGCCTAAGTATATAACACAAAACAGACAATGAGTAATTATTCACTTTTGTAGAAAAAATGAATTAGTAAATGTATAAATTAATGCTTAGAGAATTCTGCAAGGAACTGAGCTCATCAGCAGCTGATTATAAAAAGAAGAGCTTGTAAAGAGAAACAAAGTTAAAAAACCAGTAAAGCTTCAGGTAAGATAAAGAAGAAAAAAGTATTACAAAGATTGCAAATACATCTGGGAAAAGGAAGAAAATTGAAGAAAGTTGATTGGATTTTGCCAAGAAACCATTTATGACTCTGTAAAATAATGCTGGTAGAAGGGTGAGGCCAAATCTTCTGCTGAAATGACTTTTTAGAAAAATCCCAATTTTTTCCCCACCCAGAACAATTTTCAGATCTCTCTAGCTTTGGGAGTTATTATGGTTATTGCAAAAAGGTTCATATTAGAGAACAGTAAAAAATATTTTTTCAAAATATTCCACCTACCAGGTAGTGTATTTCAATCAAGTATATTCGTAGAAATCATGAGGGAAACAAAAATTATTTTTTTCATATCTCAAAACTTCATGATCTGTTATATAATTACTATCTAAATATGGGGAATTAATGTAGAATTTTATTAAATCATAGGATTTCTTATACCTAAATTAAGATTTCTTTAACCTTACAGGTCTGTTAAAATTTCCTGCTGAAAGTCCTCCATCCCAAACCCAAGGGCTTAAAATCAGTAATATTATAAAGGAGCAAAAGAAACCTGGTTTTCTTTCAGCTTCTTGTGTGTGTGTGTGTGTGTGTGTGTGTGTGTGTGTGTGTACATATACAATATAAATGTAAATATATTTAAATATATAAACTATATAATTATAAATTTACATCAACACTTTTGCAGCTCAGCCAGTTTTCCAGCTTCCTGTATCAAAGAATGAAGTAAGAGGCTTATTCTGAGTTTTGAAAGGAGACTAGAAGAGGAAAAGGGTGACATTTTAGTCTTAGGAAATGTACCGCAGGCAGTAGGAAAGTCAGAGTACACATAGCAACGGATAGTAATATTTAGAAACTTAAGTGGAGATGAATGGACAAAGCCATTTCAGTTCACCAAGTTGCCTTGTAGTAGTTGGTAGAATCAATGTGGTTGTGCTAGCTTAAGAGAGTGTGTGGTGGTACTGGGAGAAGGAAGGTTCATTTTGACTCTACTTATTAAAGGAGTTCTGGTGGAACATGGTAAAACCAGGGGTGGAGATCATTTTTCACGTGTGTGTTGAGTGGAGAGCCAAATGTGAGGAAAAAAGTGACAGAAAAAACTTGCCCATACTTAGCATAAATATGACTATGTTCCCTTTAGTGAAGGAATTGCCAATAAAGCCATGAATTTTTTTGAAAAGTTAACTGTTTTAAGTTTGGTTGTGAAACTCTGGATTATTCATGTAGCCTTAATAAAAAACACCTTTTGCAGAGTTTACTGTTTAAGTTAATTCATAGATAGTTAAGTCTATTAATAATTTCTCTAAACTTGAGCAAAATTTATAGTCCCACAAAATTGTCTGGGCCAAGTCTTAGCAGCTTGTAATATGAAATCACTCTCTAGGTGAATTCCAAACATTATGTCTCTCTCTCTGAGAAATAAACCATAGAAAAATCCACAGTTCCCTACAAACCACCTTGTACTTTGAGGTGTATAACAGCTTGCATTCAAATCACCTATTGTTTGTAACAACTCTAGTTTAGGAATATGATGCAATCCCACATGGCCTACCACTTGAACAATTTAGCCAGAAAAGCCATGGATAAATCTTTACTTAGTAAATGTTTCTGGTAAAATCTGAATCACAGCCAACTCAGAGTTAGTTAAAGCTCTGAATATCCCTTCAAATTGGTAGACATTTCAATTTTGTTTTTTTTTTTTTTTTCATAGCAAGTGAACCAAACAAAATGTAATTTGGGTCAGAATCTGAACAGCTCCTTTGGACAAAACATATTTTAAACTTGGGTCTTTTTTGTCCTTCTTTTATTTTAAGTGCCTCTACATGGCAGAAATAAAAGAAAGCATTTTTATGTAATAGTGTTAATGACCAGATGCTCAATTATAGTAAAAAGAGTTTAGGATACATCAATGTTTAGAGTTATCACTCTAACCCTTCCTGATATAGTGACTATGACATTTTGATGTCCAGAAATTGGGCCCTTAATACATTTATCAAATCTATCATTAATGTTTAAATTTTGAATTCAACTGAGGCTTATTACTTTGGTTCTCAAAACTTATATTCTGCATATAGTAATTTTATTATGAATAGCCTTTTAGAAAGATTTCATTCCAAAAACCATATTTCATGATTTGCCAAGATGCCTTATACTTTTAAGAAGAACTTAGGTTCAAATCTAAAATTAAGGAGAAAAAATTTAAATCCCATACATGTCTCATACAACATCCCATAATGTCAAATATATTTGTCATAGTTTTAAGGAAGTATGTAAATATGGAGCATGTGCAGAAGTCATGAGTCTTAATCTGTAAATCATTCACAGGAGTCACTCTCAAATAATTCAGTGTATGGGCAAGATTAGTGCAGGGGAAGAAACTAAGGTTACTAATGGTTTGGTACAAAATATGATTTTTCTTGAATGAAGGCTTAGAATTGGGGTTTCTGTCAGAGATAAAATGATACAAAACGACAGAATGACGGCAATCAAGGACTCAGAACTATGATAAATGGAGATAGAGTTTATAGTAAACATTCTACCACTTAAACACTCTTCTCAGATCTGCTTTTCCACCATCCTTATACCTCTTTTCTGCTACTCTCATGCTGGCTTAAACACAGTTAACTGAAGTACAAAATTCTATCAGAAGATATATAGCTAATGTTCAAAACCTTGGAGCTGTGAGAAGCCCTGGGTAGCTGCCTTAACTCCTAAAAATAGACTTTAAAAGAAACCAATTTCTTTTCAAAATTTACCCACAGATCAGTTTAAAAAAACATCAATATCTCTGAAAGAGTCATGCATTTGGAAAAATATCATTTTTCAACTCTTGACAATCTTAAAAATTGCTGTAGCATATAAAAACACAAACATACCAATAGCTCTGGTCATAAGAGTGCAATGGCCTAAATCTTCTGGCCAACAAGCATCTTCTGTGTCCAAGAAGTAGTATTTTAAAATCAATTTCTATGCCCACGGTAACTCTCATTTTGAAATGAAACAAACTCTGTATTTTCTCTTTATAAAATGATACGGGTCAATATTTGGCTAATGTTACAAAACTCAACAAGGATATTGCAAAATAATTTAAAATTTTGATGTACAGGCAATTAGGTTCCATTTCAATACACTATTCTGAAAAATGTTGCTTTTCTTTTTTTTTGGAAAAAAGTAAAAAGTATTTTGGTTACTATGATAAACCAGCTTTTCAGCAGTGGATCCTGCCAGCAAAGCCTTAATATATCTGATTTGTCAAAGTCACCACTCCTGCTAATCTCTCCCACCGATGTCAAACACTGAGAGCTATCACCTATACATTTTGTTGTGCAGTGTAGAGAGAAAGATGGAAAATGGGCAGAAAGTAATCTGCACAAACATCAAAATAAATGGTTGTTTTGAGGACAGCTATAAGAAAAATGCAAGAAAAATTAGAAAATCAGCTGTATTTTATGAGTTTTTTTTTTTGGCAACTCTCTCTTTGCCTATAGTGTTTGCTTGAATGTAAATTATTCCTAACTTTACTATTTTAGTAAGTTAATGAACATTTTAAGACTACACAAATATTTTCTATTAGTGTCAAAATATTATGCATTTCACTGCATTATGCAGTCATAGTGGAGTAAATAAAATAATGTTAAAAGTAAAATACTTTTAAAGCTTTAAAGCAATATTATTATTATTGTCATTTAACCTAAAATAAAATTATTTAAGCCAGAGTGTTAATATTATATCAGTCTATAAATATTGTATTTAAATTAAAAAATTGTCTTTAGGAAGTTTCAAAAACCATATGGTAACCAAATTTGTTTTTAATTCCATCAAAATGAATGAAATTTTCTATAATGGGATAACTAAGAATTTGACTATCAACTGTATGATACCTTCTCCTATCGAATGCATGCATGCACGTGTGTGCGTATATACATAAATACATGCATAAATGGGTGTTTGTGTATTTATAGGACAAATATTGTCCTATAAATACATGGTCAAAAATTCTGGAAGTGCCTCATAGTAGAAGAGATTAAAAGTAAAAACTAGGGAAATACAAATATTGATGTATTAAAATATCTATTCCTAAATACATTCAAAATTATTAGCATGACTCTTCACATACTCAATAAGGAGAAAGTCAAAGTGAGGACGTTTGTTGTAAACATGTGTCCATTTAGGTCCATAAACCATACAAGCTAGATATTTAGAAAAGTGTCAAAGATGCAGAGCAAAGGGGAATTAAGGGGACCTATATTTTCTGGATATATAATCTTCCACTTTCACTATAATTATATAGAAATCAAAATTATTAGTATAGATTAGCAAATCAGAAAAATTGCCCTGAGTATTTGTGATAGCATGCAAGAAATAAAATTTAAAGTGAGATTTCTCTTCACAGTTTAGGCTTATTGGTTAACTGACATACATAATAAAACATATAATAGAAGGAAATAAGTATTAGGAACACTGGGTTTAGGTCAGAAAAACCTAGGTTCCAGAACCATTTCATCTACATGTTAGCATCGTTAATCCTGTATTTCTTAATGTGTAAAAGGGGAATAATAATAGTGCTTCTTATGGTTGTTAAGAGGTTTAACCCTTCTCTTTAAATTTTACCCACCTATTTTTCCAGCAATCACTGGAAGTGTACTGTGCTTTCTCCGGATGGTTAGAACTTCTCTTACGTTGTATACAGTGTTCTGTCTTTATCTTTGAGTAAAATTTAGCACCTTTCCTTTGATATATAAAGAGAGTTTTGGGCCATAGTGTTTTGTTGTTGTTGTTGTTATTAGATTTAACAATTAGCTTTCAAGCTCACCTTTACTCTGATTGAATTACCAAATTAATTTTACAGTCATAACTAAGAAATTGCTGAGTGTTCTAAGTGATATCTGTTCAGTTCCTAAAGCATTGTAATCCACTCATGCATGAGTGAGACTGGCTAGGTTTGAACACCATCATCATCATTACAAACAGTTGTATAGAGTATAGTCTCTTGTGCCAGGCACTATTCTAGAGACCATATTTATTAAATCTTTTAATTCTTATAACTCTGTGGAATACATCTTATTATATCCCTTGCATAGATGATAAATCTGAGGCACACAGAGATAACGTAACTTATTCAAAGCCACACAACTGTTAAGTGATAGACCCTGAATTCAAGCTCAGGCAGCAAAGCAGTGGCTCCAGATCTCTTGGCCTGAACATTACACCAAGCTGACTTTCATCGTAATTTAAGAAGAATGAGATAGGCAGTGGCCTGGTATTTTCAAAACTGTTATACATATTACATTTGTATTTGATGATTTGGATCCTGAGAGTGGCAAGTTCTAGTTAGCACTGAGTCCATTCTCTTGCTCTTCAGCTCCAAGATCTGTAGTGTCTTGCACCAAACACCAAAGAAAATTACATGATGATCATTTTCCGATGAGAATCTAAAAGTCCTGCATGCATATAACTTCGCCAATACCTTGGGGTTTTGTAAGGTCAATGGAAGGGTACTAAACTTGCATTTGTTTAACAAAGTTTACTTCTGATTATAGAGGGACCTTACAAATGATTCTCTGTCTCTGCATAATTTAAATAGAGTGCTAATAAAATTAATGATAGTAATAATAATAATCTATACCTATATCAATAACTATACACTCTATTTCATGGTATACTCATTAATGATAGTAATAATAAAAATCTATACCTATATCAATAACTGTATGCCCTATTTCATTGTAAACCCTTTCCTCTTTCCATAATAGAAGCAAGCTATATAAACACAATACACATGCTTAAAATCTAATGAGGACCTTTCACTTTGAAACTATATTCTCAATATTAGAGGGATACCACCTATTTAATGCTCATCTAGATAGACAATATGTTATGGCATCTGCCTCTTCACTACTCTGAATGTGTGGTCCATCATTGCCAATGATTTTCTGGGTATTTCCTATTTCAGCAATGTCCTTTGAGCATTAGTGTGTGTTTTCATCTGAAGAAAATGGAGAATCTTATGCTGCCATTCCTTCATCCTTTGACTCAAAGCCTGCTTCCTTATTACTAGACAATGAGAACAGTAGAAGAGGAAACATATCATCATAATAAAATTCTAATAATTATTATTTATTAATCATTTGTAAGGCACCAGACATTACAATAAATATGCGTATCATCTCAGGTAATGTTCACATATAAAGTATAAAAATCATATGTAGAATTAACAAGTATCATTGACCTTACACAGTTAAAGAAACAAAGGCTTAGGAATGTTAGGCAACCTGCCCAAGGTTCTACAGCTAACCTGCGGCAGAAATGGTTCTGGGATCAAGCCTCTGCTCCTAATGAATACTTCCTTCAGTGCTATATGGAGACACGCCTACAGTTGTAAGGTATAAAGAAAAATCACATCTAAATATGTTTCTCTGCCTTCTTACACAATTGTCCTATTCGAGTGTACATGCCTCATTTTTTTGAACAGCTTTATTGAGATATAATTGATATGCAAAGAATTGCACATATTTAACGGGTCCGTGCCTTGTTAATGTCAGCTGGCAGGGGCCGGAGGTATTGGGAAGGAAAGGAAATCACACGTTTGGGATACTACTCTTATAGCTTTGTTCTATGTACTTCTAGGAAAGAAGAGGGTTGTTTCCTAAGGAGGGGCCACCTTATCCCTCTTATGGGCAGGTTTGATGCTCCCTTTCTAGATTTCCTCGTGGAATGATGTGCAGCATAAATTGACATGTACTACACACTTATAGCCATGATTTGAATCATCCACTTACTGGAAAGGTAGGGACTACTATACACAGTATCATTACAATGCTACATCAGTACAGTTACAACGTTTCGATATTAAAATAATTTTCTGCTTTTCACTTTCCATCCCTTCAAAATGAAGAGTTTCTAACATCATAGAGCCTGTATTTGGCCAACTGAAGTATTCTTTTGATTAAATTATAGAAAAATTTGGTTCTCTCAGTCTCCTCACACACACACACACACACACACACACACACACTTGCATATGTGCAGATCCCCCACACACACACACACAGATTCAGGAAGGGAAGCGTCCATATCCTTAGCAGTCATATTTTTAGTTGACCAATAATAGGAAATTCTGTTCCATTTATATTTATATTGGTGGAAGTGAAATACATGATCCCCGTATGTGTTCTAAAATATCACAAAAGGTGAACCTTTTCACTCACATAGAGTATTTAAATCTAATATAGCATAAAATCTCTGTGTCAAATTACTTTACATTAGGTTACAGAAATAGGAAACATATGTATTATATATAATTCATGACTGAATTCTTTATCTAGATTATCATTTAATTCTATAAAATAGATGCTATTATCTCCATGTTAGAGATGAGGAAATGCAGTTGTAAAGGGTTTAGGTTAAGTACTCAGGTTCTTACAACTGGTGGGTGATGAAACTAGGATTTGAACTAAGGCTATCTGTTCCTCAAGTACTTGTTCTCAACTGTGCATCTACAGAGAGCAAGTCAGGGAGCATAACAGAAAAGAATTTCTGAAGGTGCCTCAGTTTCATCATTGCTCATTCACAAAAGTATGCTGGAAAGTCCAGTTTCTTTTAGCTTGGTACAGTAAAGAACTAAGCATCAAGATCCTGATACTAAAACATTCTGATTTTTTTTTTTTTTTAGTGGCAAATGTAATAGAACAATAAAGGAAGTAATATTCTTCACACATTTACTTTTCAGAGTATAAAATCAGTAATATTTTATCAAAACTATATCTAATATAAGAGACTCCATCTATCTATCAGCAATCTGTTTATTACATACGTATTTGTATAACTAAATAATTGGTACATTTTATTTCAAATCTTAAAAAGTAATCAGCAATCATAAAATAAATTAAAAGTTAAACATAGTGTAAAATCCTATGTTTGGTATATGTTTTTTCTGCTCCAACCAATTCACTATATAATTTAGCTCATGACCAGGTTAAATTTAGGATTTTTAAAATGTATTATTGAAAGATAAATAGGACATGAGATTTTAAAACCTACATGCAACTATCTATCTTTACCTTTTTTAGGTACAATTCATTTTGGACCAACTTTTCTTGGTCATCTTGAGCCCTCATCCATACATTTACATGTGGTTTTTCAGGTTAAACTAGGTCAAAGAAGAGATGATCTGATATACTTAGTAGTCAACAAAATTTAAGGTTTAACTGTCAACTTGAAAGAAAAGTCATAATTCCCTTGCAGCTGCAATATTTGTAGTTCCAAATATCTGCAAATGATTTCTCTGACTTTCCATATAGTTCCATTCAAGATTCTACCAACATTTTTAACAGCTATTAAAAATCTATGTGTATTCCAAAACTTTGTACACCATCCTTGTTGTAACCTATGAGAGAGTAATTATTCTTCATATTTGTCTATTGAATTAACTGAGGATCAATGAGTTTAAGTAATTTTATCAAGATTACAAAATCAATAAGAGTGAAAGATGGAGTCTACTATAAAAACTAATATCTTCCCATCTCTACTTCCAAGACTTGTTGACTAAAGCACGGAACCCTTTGCAGTCTTTACTTCAGTGTCCAAAGTGAGTATCAGCAGGATCACCAGCTTCAGCTCTCACTGAATGCTTCTTCCAGCCTGACTTCTAGTTGCTGTTTTGGCAGCTTCTTTATCTACTTGGTCATTAAAAAACGCATTCTGTTTTGCATACCAGAGCTGTAGGGATTTTCAAACAGTGTTCCATGGAGCCTTGGGATTATATTTGGATTGTACTACAGTTACATTTGAAAATAAAAGTTGCATTTTTAAAATTTGAATATTACCCTAAATATTTACAAATACAAATTTCATCCCAATGAGTCAAATATTTTTAAGTTCTTCTCATCCCCAAACAACAAACTAATGAGTCCAAAATTATTTTATGCCAGCACAATTTAGGTATTTTAAGGAGAAAATGTCTTTAAAACAACCAGACATGGTTCTTTCCTAATGTTGTATTTACCCTGGGGGACTTCAAACGTTGTATATTGTGAAAATGATAGTCCACACACTAATGATACCACTTCATGTCACGTCTATAGATTTCAGAGTGTCACTGTCCAATTTCTGATGGAGGATCTGACACCAACGATTCTTGTTCTATTTCAGGTTACCTTTAGGTTGTAGTTTGCATTTTCCATTATCTAATACAAAACTCCCTAAAGCAAATGATCTTTTATAAATATAAAAGCCTCCCTTGCTTCTCTTCAAAAACCTCTTTGAAAATATTTTCCAAATTTATTTCTAATCAAGGGTATGTTAATGGAAACGGAAAAGATGAAATCAGGTGTGAGAAACTTGAGAACAAGAAATTGTAGGACTTAACATTTGATTATAAGGCATGGTGTCAGTCATATGTGACAGAGGAAAAGAACATACTAATGTTTAGGGACAGATGGACAGTGGGAATGATGGTTATTAAAACTGGGGTAGTAAAATGGTTACTGCAATGGTAACCTAAAAAAAATATTAGAAATAGAAGAAAGTATGGTTGCCTTCTGAGCATTATCATGTAAAGACAATTGTTAGGGGATATCTGAAGTATCAAAATACCTCAAAAGAGTAATGGCTAACCTGTTTGCAGTAATGTGTGCCAGGCATTCTTGTAATTGCTTTATATATTTTTTTCTTATTTAATCTTAATCATTTTGTAGAGATGGAAATGTTGTTATGTTCATTACAATGATGAGGGCGTTTATATTCCTTGCCTAAATTCACAGACAGTGGTGGAAGAATTAAAACAAAGGTTGACAAACACAGGATCTTGTAGCCCTAACAATTAGCCTTGCCTAAAGAATTGAAAGTAATGAATGAGAACAATTTCCATAAGTTAATTGTAGGGATTGTTTATTTATTCTTGTCATGAATTAGAGTATTTTCTCACAAAAAGATATGTGAATTAATGAGAAGAAAACAAAAAACAAATTCTCCTTTTTTTTTTTTACTTTTCTAAGTAAATGTCATTGGCTTCCTTAATATACTCTGTGTGTGTGTGTATGTGTGTTTGTGTGTGTGTGTGTGCATGTGTTAGTGTTGGCCATTAAGTATTAGTGTTAACTAAATAATGTTATGGGTGTTTTTTACATGTCACGATAATTACGTAACAGACCACCCCAAAAAAAGTGTAGCCATGGTTATCAACCTAGAGTAATCACAACGTTTTTCCTGATGATACCACACACTTCCCACACGGTGTTAAATCTAGTCTCCCTTAGTCTAAGAGACAAAAAGAAACAAGTAAATAATAAAATATCATGTAATTATAAATTATATGGAGAGAAAGTGTGGTAAGTTTATACAGAGTGACCATAGGAGTGGGGAGCTACAGCAATCTTTCTGAGGAGGTGGTATTTGAGATGGATAAAACGAGGGAGTTATCAATGAGTATATCTGCTTTAAATTTTTTTAAGCCAAGCTTACTTACGCACACCTAGAGACCTTTTGTTAGCTTTTTAGTGTTCTTAAAAAATCATCCCATGTTCCCTGGTATCAGAGATATTTTTCTTTTTTTTCTAGCCCACCCGAAGCTTGGTGGTGTAAAACAGCAATCCCCCCCCCCTTTTTTTTTAACAATTTGTTTATTCATTCACCTATTGATGGGCATTTGGAATGTTTCTTTTTTTTTTTTTAACATCTTTATTAGAGTATAATTGCTTTACAATGGCGTGTTAGCTTCTGCTTTATAACAAAGTGAATCAGTTATACATATACATATGTCCCCATATCTCTTCCCTCTTGCATCTCCCTCCCTCCCACCCTCCCTATCCCACCCCTCTAGGTGGTCACAAAGCACCGAGCTGATCTCCCTGTGCTATGAGGCTGCTTCCCAGATGTTAGAATATCTCTCTCAGTCTCCATGACCCAGCTTAGCTCAACTGAACAGAAATCACTTATGTTGTATCTTCCTGAATAGTACTCATCTGACTCTATAAAAAGTGCTAACAAACGTTTATATTTATCTACCAGTGGATCTCAAACAATAACAAATTTGTCTGCTAAGAATCTGTTATACGGGGCTAAGCACATTTGAAAGAAATATAGAAAAAAACCTCTTTATAATTCCCAGAATATAATCTGGATTTTAAAGAGACAGGGCAAGTTAGAATTATCATATTTGAATTAACACCAGAAATAGTACACCTAGAAAAGTCAAAGCAAAGCAAAATGAAGCATGTTTATGATGGATAGATATCAATCTATACACCAAAGTATATTTTATACACACACACAGACACACACACACATCAGGCACACTAACCTTTTTTCACTGATACATTGTCATACATACATATGTATTATACTTGATACCTAATACAAGTCATTCTCCTCCTCTCCAATAATTTCTCAACATTTCTGCATTATCTCTAGTCTTATTTCTCTGTAATTTTTTTATCCTGGATAAATGTTCAAATACTATATGAAGGGGTCCACTATATAATTACTAATATTAAAAAGCAAGTGATATTTGCTTTTAAGTGAACTCTATTTTGAAATATATTCTCCAGAATAATGGGTGAAGCAATTTAGTTTTCTCCCTATTTATTGTAAACCAAAACAGTTTAATTGGTATAACTTCCATATTTAAACCTTTTTCTCAGACATTTCTTTTCAATTTGATTAAAAACTCTCTACTGTGAATCTTTGTTTGAATCTCACAGACCTCAAAATAAAGATAACTACATCAACATTTGCACCATTTGTCATATGTTGACTCATTTTTTATTACTTATTTTGTCAAAAGGTAAGAATATCTTAGTATAACAAAAATCTATTTATTCTATGCCCTTCACATGATTTCCTCTTTCTCCATTTCCATTTATTCGTATAGCTAAAGAAATAGTGAATATATGAAACAAGACAGTGACATTCAGTAGTAAAATAGGAAAAATCAAAATAGAAACATGGTAGAATCTCATCAAATATTGTTTAGGGTAGAGGGTATTTTATTAGCTGATCCAAAATCTAATATCTTGTCAAGTATATCCCTATTTTATCAGAGGATGAACCTAGCTATTGGTACACTTCGCTGTAAGATTGCTGATATTTAAAAGTGTGTTTAAATGTTAGTAATGAAGATCATAGAGAAAGGGAGGGAGGGAGAGAGAGAAAAAATAGGGAGAGGATTATTAGGCCCATACTGAGTTTTGTAGAACTCTTTTTTTTTTTAATGTTGGACCATAGTTTATTCCTGCAAGTCACATTGAAAAGAAAAATCAGGTAACATGGAGGTGGTGAGTGTATTCTGTTTTTAGAATCTTGCACCACTAAGGTTCTCCATGGCACAAGTTATACCCCTTTTATTATCATAATAGATATACATAAGTTTTTAAAATTTAGAAGTGCCATTCTTTTTTTTTTTAACATCTTTATTGGAGTATAATTGCTTTACAATGTTGTGTTAGTTTCTGCTGTATAACAAAGTGAATCAGCTATATGTAACATATATCCCCATATCCCCTCCCTCTTGCGTCTCCCTCCCTCCCTCCTTATCCCACCCCTCTAGGTGGTCACAAAGCACGAGCTGATCTCCCTGTGCTATGGGGCTGCTTCCCACTAGCTATCTATTTTACATTTGGTAGTGTATATATGTCACTGCCATTCTCTCACTTCATCCCAGCTCCTTCCCTTTCCCCCTCCCCATGTCCTCAAGTCTATTCTCTACATCTGCGTCTTTATTCCTGTCCTGCCCCTAGGTTCTTCAGAACTTTTTTTTTTTTTTTTAGATTCCATATATATGTGTTAGCATACGGTATTTGTTTTTCTCTTTCTGACTTACTTCACTCTGTATGACAGACTCTAGGTCCATCTACCTCACTACAAATAACTCAATATCGTTTATTTTTATGGCTGAGTAATATTCCATTGTATGTATGTACCACATCTTCTTTATCCATTCATCTGTCGATGGACACTTAGGTTGCTTCCACATCCTGGCTATTGTAAATAGTGCTGCAATGAACATTGTGGTATATGACTCTTTTTGAATTATGGTTTTCTCAGGGTATATGCCCAGTAGTGGGATTGCTGGGTCATATGGTAATTCTAGTTTTAGTTTTTTAAGGAACCTCCATACTGTTCTCCATAGTGGCTGTACCAATTTACATTCCCACCAACAGTGCAAGAGGGTTCCCTTTTCTCCATACCCTCTCCAGCACTGAATGTTTGTAGATTTTTTGATGATGGCCATTCTGACTGGTGTGAGGTGATACCTCATTGTAGTTTTGATTTGCATTTCTCTAATGATTAGTGATGTTGAGCATCCTTTCCTGTGTTTGTTGGCAATCTGTATATCTTCTTTGGAGAAATGTCTGTTTAGGTCTTCTGCCCATTTTTGGATTGGTTTGTTTGTTTTTTTGATATTGAGCTGCATAAGCTGCATGTATATTTTGGAGATTAATCCTTTGTCAGTTGCTTCATTTGCAAATATTTTCTCCCATTCTGAGGGTGGTATTTTTGTCTGGTTTATGTTTTCCTTTGTTGTGAAAAAGCTTTTCAGTTTCATTAGGTCCCATTTGTTTATTTTTGTTTTATTTCCATTTCTCTAGGAGGTGGGTCAAAAAGAATCTTGCTGTGATTTATGTCATAGAGTGTTCTGCCTATGTTTTCCTCCTATAGTGTCTAGCCTTACATTTAGGTCTTTAATCCATTTTGAGTTTATTTTTGTGTATGGTGTTAGGGACTGTTCTAATTTCATTCTTTTACATGAGTTTTGTAGAACTCTTAAACACATGGTCCAGTAAAAGAGAAAGAATGGGAAAGAAACCACCAAAAAGTAGGAAAATCAAACAAACCAAATAAATTCATGAGAATGTGGTATCAGGGAAGTAAAGGTTAAAGTGTTTCAAAAGGATTGAATAGTCAACCTTCATATACTGGTGGGAAAGCAAGATGAGAACTGAAAAGTGTCCAGTGGATTTATCAACAAGAAAGTCAAATAGCTACTTGAGGTTTGGAAGAGTCATGAAGGTAGAGTAAGATTGGAGAGAAGTGGAGGTAGACAGGGTCATGGAAATGGTGTCTAGAAAACAAAAAACAAAAAACTCTTTGAGAAGTGTGTGGACAATAGCAGAATACAGATGGCATCTACAGGGCAATGTGTCATCCCAGCCACGGATTGTTAGGTATGCATGGTTAACATAGACTTCCAGTGGGAAGGATCTTATGGAGAAAATAAAACTGATGATTAGGAGAAAAGATTTGGCAGACTGAGGTGAATACCTGAGAAGTCAGAAGTAGAGGAGAGTTTGAACCCTGTTATAAGTTTGGGTGTTTCCTCCCACTATAAAAGGTGGAAAGAGAGGGATGGGTGTAGACTGAAGTAAGCTTTTTAGATTTGGAGGCAAAAGAACATGGGGGGACCCCGTCAGATGATTTCTACTTTCTCAGTGAAACAGAAGGCAAGATTATCAGCTGCTAGAAAAGCAGGTGGGCAAAGAAGGCAAAGGAAATTTGAAAAGCAATTAAAAAATTAAATTTCTAACAAGTACCATTTTAAAAAGCAGACTTTGAAAACATTGTCTGGAAGGAGGGAATGTGTGACAAAGTGTCTCACTGTCTTTGTGATTATGAAATAAGGCATTTGCATGCTGTTCATAAACTTCAGCCTTTTCTCCACACAATGACAAAGTGATAAGAATGTTGAAAGGGGGAAGAGATAATTTTACCTGGACTGGGCATGAGGCATGCTGGGAAGACATCATGATACAAAGTGGCCTCTACTCTAAGCCATAAAGGACAGATAAAACCTGGATACCAGACAATAGAAAAACCATGTTCTTGGCCTAAATAGCAAAAGTAAAGGTTTGAAGGTAAAAAATTTTGGGGATCCTGCTGTGCCATACTCATCAGGGGGCACATGTGCTCTACTTGCTTTTCTTTCCTCCTCATGAAATAGTGTGTGTGTGTGCGTGTGCGTGTGTGTGTGTGTGATGACAAAGTAAATTTTCTAAAGGTAAAGGTGATAATGAAAAGAAAAAAAAAATATATATATATATATATCATTAAACATGATTCTTTCCCTAGAAGGAAACTCTTGTCCATCCGAAATTTATTTCAAAATTGGGAAAGGAGGAAACTAAATGAATTGGGACTTACTGCTCTTGTTGTTGCCTGCTGCAGGCGCCTAAGGGCAACATACAGTCTTTAAGAGGGAAGAAACCACAGAATGTTAACTGAATTATTGTTATTGTTATCATTATTATTATTTTAACTATAAGGACTCATGGTGATATAATTTTTTTTTTTTTTTTTTTGGCTGAGTTCACCTTCAGACCAGACTCTCTTTCAGGGGCAGAGCTTTATATTTCAGTACAACGTACACAGCTCAAGTACTTAAAATGGGTTGTATTAAATGTATGCATAATTTAAAAGAGGGTAAAAGGGGAAAACGGCATTGCAACAGTTTTTCAGGCTCCTGTATTAAAGGGTGGAATTATTTTTTAATCTGAAAAATTAATTCTCATTGCATTTATTGTTGTACCTGTTCCTGACTCTGTGTGTAAGATACTTTTACCTATTTCTCCTTAGCTACAACCTCAATACAAATTATTTTCAAGTACATGTGTTGAATCATCTTTAAATCTATGCAGATATTATATATTACATTTCTTTTATAAGCTGCATATTTCTTCTCATTGAAATATCTAGCAAGGTAGACAGTCAATAAATGCTTATGAAAATGATCAAATGAACATGAATATTTATTAATGACTTATTATAGTGACATTGCCAGCTGATTATACCTTTGAAGCTGGGAATACTACTCTGGGATAAATTCCTAAAAAGATTCATATTAAAATCTCATGGATTATATATATATAAAATCACACATGTAATTCAGCTACTGAAAACTACAGACAAGTTCACCTCAAAACATAGATTTAGCGTTCAAGGCAGGTGACTGGTTATAAAGTCTTTTTTGATATTTACATCATCATTTTCTGAACAAACGTTTACAAGGAAAATGAAGAGTTATATAAATGCAAACTTAAAACGATAAGCTTCTGTAGGGATTACATAACTATAATGTATAAATCTGCCATTACCTACAATTAACTGTGCCCATGTCAAATATTTGTATATATTTATGTGTATATATACATAGGTGTATATTTATATTCTCAACTATTTCCTGTCATTTTAGACAGATATGAATTCAGTTAGAGTTTATAACAAGGAGAGATTTTTGTGGAAATATTGAAGCATATTACAGATCGAAGAAACTGTTGTGAAAAACAAAATCTTGTATTTTGTATATATATGTAAAGTTATATTATTGAGAGCTGCATGCAGACAAACTCACCCAGAATTACTATCCCCAGCTTTTCCAATTTTTAAAATGAAAGGAAGCTAGAGTGGTCTGAAATGCCTGCAAGTAAACCCACAGGGCAAATTTGGTTGGGTTCTTGAAGCTTTATGGTGGTGAGCTGCTGCGCATTAATAACATCACTGGTCAGGGGAAAATTTAAACACATGGATTCACTCACAGCCATGGTGTCAGAATACTGACTTTTTTCCTTTTGTCCTGACCAGGAGATCTAGAGTATAAAACATAAAATAACACCACATTTCATTCTCCAGAAGAGTACATTAAGACTCCCCTACCTCCAGTACAAATTTAACATTTACAGTATGACTTAGTGTTCCAGTTTTATTTCACTATAACATACAGGCAAAAAGCATCATGAAAAAACAGTTCAAAAGAAAAGAAAGCATTTTATGACTTGTTACATAGAACAGCTTCTCTTCTCCCTGACCACATTATGGTTTAAAAGGATTTCTTATCAAACTCTCACTATAGCAAAGAAAAAGAAAGCTTCTCTTACCAGAGTGGAATAAAGCTTCAACCTTGCTATAACATTTTCTGCAGCTTTTGTTTGAAAAGACAGACCCAAAGCGGCTTTGTGCAAACAACTGATCTGGCTGATCTCCAGTCCCTGCACAAAAAACAGTATAATTGGCTCTCAAAAACTGTTGTAAACATTCATCATGATGGCACTTGCATGTTGAATCTAGTCACTGTTACCCTAGTAAACTTTTCCCAAACAGGCCAATTACGTTTCTGCTTTCAATACTTGCTGTTTGATTTTCTCTATTCATTGCTGAGATTAGTATCTTTAAAGAAACCATGAATTTGTGAGTGTCAGTTCCACTACTATGTCAATACATTTGGGTTCTGAAAGTGTGGTTCAAGGTTTTTTAAAAGCATTTTAAATCAGATGACATAGATAAATACATTTACTTGGCATCTGTTATGTCTTCATTTTGAAATTTGACAATATTCAGTCCCTTATTTATATGCTAATGAGAGATCAGTATTATTAGGTCTCTTTCATTCCTATTTGATAAAAGTCAAGTGACCACTCCACATCTCTACTTTGCACAGAAAGCACATCAGTAATGTCTACAACATACCCTAGAGTCTGAGACCAACTATGTTGGATTTCTAAGTCTTGTATTCCACCGTTCCTTTTCCCAAACCTTCAGAGGGGTCCAAACACAATCATATCCTTTAATTTTTATGGGAGCAATGAAGGGTTACACAGCTGGACTTTTTTCTTATTTTTAAACATATAATATTCATGGGAGCATTAACTGATTATAACTGTGAGAGGCATATTTATTACCAAGAAAAAGTGAACACTAGATCAAAAAATAAGCTTCAATGAAAAACAATCTCAAACTGTATCATTTCTAACAATGATCTGAGCAATACATTGATCTTACAACCATATGAGTATGTGATCTTTGCCTTGCTTCCCAAGTGTTTGAAGCCTGGTTAATAGTTATCAGTGGTGCCACCGTTTGAAAAATATGAATTAACTGCATAGAAGGTTGTGGGGCTATTTTGCATTTTTATATTTGATAGTTTAGTTTTCATCATACAAATTATACAAGTATATCAAAACAATTTACGACTATACAAATTATGATTGTATAAATCTCTAAACATATAAAGTATGACAATTTATGTTTCCTAGAAGTAAAAATCCAGATATTCTACAAGTGTAAAATTCTAAGTATTGCTGAGCCTTTAAAAGTAACATCTTGAACTAAATTTAAAGAACTTAAAGCCTTGAAAGCAGAATATTCCTTATTTTTATCTGTAGGTATCAGTGCCATTTAAAATTTTTAATTATGATTCCAAATACTACAGACTGATATACATATACTACTCTTCCAAGAACACAGATGACTCATATTCTCATTATGTTACTTAGAGAGACAGGGTGTGGAGGAGGAAGCCCTTCACACTGTTTTTTTTTTTTTTTTTCTTTTTTTTTAAGGTTAGTATCTGTGAACTGTTATCTCCCTTATTATATAACATTTGCCTTTATAAAATTTCCCACTAACACATTCTTATTTAATTCTTTCATCAGAATAGTGAAGAGGGCATTAAGGCTCTCCATTTTACACATGAGAAAAATAAGGCTCATAAAAGAGAAATGATTTGACAAATTACTGTAGTAAATACTTAACGGTAGGTTCTTCTGATGTCGTTCAGCTAGGTCTTAAATCACTTCTTCTAAAACAGTATTTCCAAGATTAAAAGAAAAGTTTTGTGTTTTCAATTTCTTTTGAGTGGAATTCCCGAATCACATAGTAGTCCTCTTTTCAATTTTTTGAGGAATCTCCGTACTGTTTTTCATAGTGGTTGAACCAATTTACATTCCCACAAACAGTATTACAAGGGTTCCCTTTTCTCCATATTCCTGCCAACACTTGCTATTTCTTGTCTTTCTGACAATAGCCATTCTGACAGGTGTGAGGTGACACTATTCAAAAAGTTATATGCACGCCAATGTTCATAGTAGCATTATTTAAAATAGCTAAGATATGAAAGCAATCTAAAGAAACAGATGAATGAATAAGGAAGATGTGTATATACACAATGGAATATTACTCACCATAAAAAGAATGAAATTTTGCAATATGAAACAAAATAGATGGACCTGGATAGTATTATGCTTAGTGAAATAAATCAGGGAAAGACAAATATTGCATGCTTTCACTTACGTGTGGAATCTAAAAAATAAAACAGAAGAACAAATACAACAAAACAGAAACAGACTCACAGATACAGAGAACAAACTAGTGGTTACCGTAGGGGAGAAGTGTGGGAGGGGGAGAGAAGGCGGAAGATAGGTGAAGGGGAACAAGAGGTACAAACTACTAGGTATAATATAAATGTTACAAAGATGTAATGTACAGCACAGGGAAAATAGCCAATATTTATAATAACTTTATATGGAGTATAGTCTATAAAAATATCAAATCACTATGTTGTACACCTGAAACTAATATAAGTCAAATATACTTCAGTCTAAAAAAAAAGAATTTAATGAGACAAAAAATGTTTATGTGCTTTAGTTTGCTGATTTGAAAGAGGGAATAAACATTTAGAGAATTATTATAATGTATTTGTAGCTGTAATACACTGAGGAAACAAAAGGTCTCTTCCTAGACCTAATGATTTTGGAAATGATTAGCAAATGAACTTTGAAAAGATAATTCCTTGTGACTTAACTTTAAACATTTTTTTTTTAATTTAAGAATTACCTATTAAATATCTACTAGGTAACAGATTATTTAAGTTCTTAGGATACAATAGTGAACAAGGTAAGTATTTTCCCTTTCTTTATGTTATTTTCAATCTTAATTACAGTGGACGGATTGCTTTAAATTTTCCTCACTGAGAAAATAGTAGCCACTATATAGGAGTTCCCAACTCTCCTAATCCACCCTACCCATCTACCAAACTCCTTTGAACTTTACCCATGAACCCTTTTAGATGTTCAAAGAATTTTCTCATGTTAATCTCTCTCATTCACATCATTTACCCCCTCTGCACTAAATCATTCTCATCATTTAAAATCCTGTTTTAACATTTCCCTGTATTTAAGGATAAAACCCTCCCACCAACAATGTATCTCTTCAATTCAATATATTTGAATTGAACTCTCTCCTGTCAATATATTTCTTCATTCGAAAATATCTCAAAAGATCTTTCTCACTTTTCAGTTCCTTCTCAGCTAACACTTAGCCTATACTCCCAAGCCACTAAAATAAATTTCATCTTACCTGATCACTCAATAGTTTCTGAACTCAATTAACTAATTCCTTCCTGAAACATTGTTTTCTCTTGGCTTTAGTGATGCCATATGCTTGTGATGTTTATCATTGTTTGCAGGCCTTCCAATTTAGGTTCATTTCCTGGCATCTCCTCCTTTGCCTGAATAATACTATTTGGTTGGTCCTGAACTCTGTTCTCTTCTCAGTCTGTACTTTTCCTGTAGGTGTTCTCATTCAGGTCCATGGCTTTAATTATTATCTATATCCTTTTGACTACCAAATTTATTTCTGCAGCCTGACCTTTCTACTGTACTCCAAATGTGACTCTCCATCTGCTTATGGATCTCAATTCTTGGCTCTCTAACAGGCATTTTTAAATTCAAACATGGCCAGAACATTAATTCTACCATGTCTTTGCAATTCTTGCCTTTCTCCAGTTTTTTTTTTTTATTATTAGTAAAATTCACCAATTGTTTAAGCTAAAAACAAAAGGGCTTTTAAATTATTTTTTTATTATGTTAAAAATGCATAACATAAAATTTACTATCTTAACCATTTCTAAGTGTACAGTTTGATAGCATTAAGTATATTCACACTATTGTACAACCATCTCCAGAACTTTTTCAACTTGCAAAACCAAAACTCTATATTCAGTAAACAACAGCTCCCCAACAGCAATGACCTATTGATATATACAATGATATAGAGCAATCTCTAAGTAATTATGCTGAATGAAAGAAGCAAAACAGAATGAGTCCATACTGTATGATTTTTTTTTAACATCTTTATTGGAGTATAATTGCTTTACAATGGTGTGTTCATTTCTGCTTTATAACAAAGGGAATCAGTATATATACATATATATATATGTATATATATACATATATATATATATATACACATATGAACTCATATCTCCTCCCTCTTGCGTCTCCCTCCCTCCCACCCTCCCTATCCCACTCCTCTAGGTGGTCACAAAGCACCAAGCTGATCTCCCTGTGCTATGCGGCTGCTTCCCACTAGCTATCTATTTTACATTTGGTAGTGTAGAGACGTCCATGCCACGCTCTTCATCCCAGCTTACCCTTCCCACTCCCTGTGTCCTCAAGTCCATTCTCTACATCTGCATCTTTATTCCTGCATGATTTAATTCATATAAAATTCTAAAAATGTAAATTAATTTATGGTGACCTGGAGACTAGAAAAAGGGGTGGTAAAGCTTAGGAATAGCCAAGGGTCATAAGGAACCTTTTGTGGGTAACAGATGAGTTCATTATCTTGATTGTCTTGATGGTTTCATGAGTATATACATATGCTAAAACTAATCAACTTGCACACTTTAAATATGTATAGATCAATTTGTGTCAATTATGCTGCAATAACATTTACAGTAAACATGTTCATAAAACTCCTGAAATTAACAAGAAAATGATATTCAGTCTAATATTTAAAGGCAAAAATATTTGTACAGCCACTCCACACAAAAGGATGTCCAAATGACCAATACCATATGAAAGAGTTATCAACAGTACTTCTTATCAGGCAAATGCATGATCACCAATATTGAATAAAATGTCTAAAACATTATTTCAAGATTTGGGAAGAATGCAGAACAAGTACAACTCTTATATAACACTTTATGTTTAGCAAATTGGCACAAGTACTTTGAAAACTGTCGGTATAAACTGAAGCTGAATATATACTTACCCTATGATTACCTTATGACCCAACAGCTACAATCCTAATTTCATACTCAAAAAATATATGAATGTGGCAACAAAAGGTATACATTATATTGTTTATAGGAGCTCTCTTTGCAATAGCCAAAAGTTGAAAACTATACAAACGTCCATCAGCAGTAAAATGGATAAATGTATTTCAGAATATTCATGTAATATAATAAAATATGTCAATGAGAATTAACTATTATTATGCATGACAACATGGGTGAGTCTCTTTAGCATAATGTTGAGAAAAGATGTCACACACAAAGAGTATATCGTGCATGATTCCATTTATATAGACATCAGAAATGGTCAAAATTAATTTATGGTAATAGAAGTCAGACAGTTGTTATTTGGGGGTTTAACTGAGGATAACTAGGAAGAAGTATGAAAGAGTTTACTAAAATATTGGTAATATTTTCTTTCCTATTATGTTTATACTTACTTAGAGAGACATGTTCACTGTAAAAATTTACTGTCATTCACTTAAGAGTTTGCACTTCTCTAGATAAGTATGTTTCAAAAAACGTTTTCAATATATATGTTTATATCTATATGTGTGTGCGTGTGTATATATATACACACAAAAATATATAATAAAATCATATATGTTCTTTAGAAAAGAATTTGAAATGTTTGTGAAAACACATTGCTAAGGCAATAGTCCATTTTGATAATGGACTATTAATAATGAAAACAAATCACACAGATAGGGTTAAAATGTTCCAGTAGGAAAACAGCCATGTGAATAATTATTTATCCCTGGAAGGCTGCTCCAGATGACATTGTCAAGATAAATAATGCATTTATTTTCTCAAAATAATACACCATGATAGCACAGATATTACTCTGTATTTATTTTATATTACCTCTTTATGAAACTTCTTGAGGTTCTGACAGAGAAGAAATCTTGCTTTTGGGGGCAGATTTACAAAATCAATCTTTTAGAAAAAAGGAGAAACATAAAATAGTACCTTATCATTTATATTATCTTGTTGCCTTTTTCCTCACATTAATTTGAATTTTATGTATTGTTTTCTATATTATCTACTGTTCGCATAATAAGATGAAAACTGCTATCATGGCTTAAAGTTAATCACGTAACATTCTTCTGATACATATGAATGCGATTAGCCACGGCGGAAAAAGTGTGTTTATCACAGTGATACAAAAACAGGCTTGAAGATATATAAATTTTTATAAGTTGTATATTGTTGCTATGCCTCATTTTCCTCATCTGTGAAAAGGAGATGGTAATACTCATCTTCTTGACTGATTGTGAGGAGGCAATAAGATAACAAGTGTGAAGTGCCTAGAATAGACTTTACATATTGGAAATGAAAGCATTATATGCAAAGCTACAAAATACGTTCTAATCTAAACACTTACCATTATCACTTCATGCACTACTAAGAAGATGGCTAGTTTGGCCATGTATCGTTAGTGTTTTATATAATACACAAGCTTGAAATATAATGATACAAAATGAATAAAAAGATTAAAAATACCAAGGAGAACAGATAGTGTAGAATAGTGGCCCTAAAGCAGAAACAGTATTCTAAAAGTATTCATTCTTCCTCTGAATGAGCAGAATTCTGTTTATACAACTGTGACTGAACACTTCGGCCTGAGTGAAAAAGAATGACTGGAAACACCTTGGCCATAACTTAAAGTAACAAGAACTGAGTCAATAGACTTATAAAAGTTTAGAGATTATTATTTATTACTAAATAAAAGCATAAAGTCGTTGCACTGCACAAACAACAGTTATAGTTAAAAAAGAAACCAGCTTAACGGACTTGCTTTCAATAATAAGCCCATGGATTGACCAGAGTCTGATCTCATTGTAACTCTTACTGCTTCAATTAGACTTGGTTTATAGTCACCCTCAATATTGCCTTAGAAAAAAATGGGGTCTCTTTAAATAGAGAGGAGAGCAAGTATAAACAAAAGAGAGAAACGTGAAAGACATAAGAAAAATAAAAATAATGAAGAGTAAGAAAAGAAAATACAAAAAGATATAAATAAAATCCCATTGAGGGTCACGTCTTTAGTCATTTTTTTGCCATGACATGCATATGCCACGACATTTTATTATGTCAACTAACCTAGAATATGAGTGTATGTATATGACTAATCATTTCAAATTTGAGTCATTTAACATTGTTTTGCCTCTTCCTAAGAACAAAATAATTTCTGTAATTTTTAACATAATTTTTAAAAATATCTGGATTCTGTCAGAAAGTGGTAGATCAATGATATGCTGGCAATAGTAGTAGGAACAGAGATGTTGACTGAAAAGGGCACTGTTTAAAATGAGGAAACTCTTTCATATCATGATGTGATGGTAGTTATAGGGCTATATACATTTATCAAAACTCATCAAAATATGCACTTGAGATGGATATATTTTATTGTTTTTAAGCCACCTCTCAATAAAAATTAATACTAAGAAGAATTACAAGGGTTAGGCCCCCAAAAAAGTAAGAGAATTTGGATTTCAAATGGAGCAGAGCAGTGCACAACTGCAAAAAATTACTATTTACAAATGTAAATGGTTCCCTTGGAGCTATGCAGCAAAAACGGTCCTTCATGCTATACCTTATTCTTTCATATCATTTAGAACTTCATCTTCTCTGTGAAGCATCTGTCAAATGCACACTCTTCCCTTTATCTCATCTGCACAGATTTCAAAACTTAATTAAATGAAGTATGTACAAAACTGCACTTATAGTTTATGATAATGAACTTTTAATGGGATATAATAAACTTTGAAATAAATAAGCTGGTCTTCATATTAGTTTCTAAAGATTTTAAACAAACATATAAATAGTATATGACAACATTTATTATCACTATAAAATAAAACATTAAAAAATGGCAAGCAAAAAATAAATGATAGTTAAATGAAAACTGAATTCGAATGGCAATAGTCACAGTTAATACTACTTCTTTTTTCCTTTTTTCTCCTTTTTTTTTCCTTCTGACTTTTCTCCTCTCTCAATCATGCTCTCCTCCTTGCCCCATTTTCTTCTTTCTTTTGTCTACTTTTTTTCATTACTATAGCAGCTAATATTTATTGAATCTTTCCTATGTGTCAGGTGCTAGCTTGAGTGTTTTACATATTACGTAAGTTATTTTCTTTCTTTTACCTGCATATCTTCTTTATTAGGTCCTTCAGCTTTCACTTTCAAAGTAATTTGTCTCCCTTAGTTTCAGTTCCACTTCGGGGTACAAATAAACATTCACGTGTAACATCTAACAAATAAACTCTTTAGAAGACAATGTCAAGACAATGAGAAGACGATCCATAAATAGGGAGAAAATATTTGTAAAAGACACATCTGATAAAGGACTACTATCCAAAATATACAAAGAACTCTTAAAAATTCTACAAGAAAGCACCAACTGGATTAAAAAGTAGGCTAAAAACATTAACAGATGCCTCAAAAGAGAAGATGGATGGCAAATAAGCATAGGAAAAGATGCTTATTTGTCATGGGGAAATGCAAGTTAAAAGAAGACCGACAATACCAAATGCTGGCAAGGATGTGGAGCGACAGAAATTCTCATATATTGCTGATAGGAATGCAAAATGGTACTGCAACTTTGGAAGACAGTTAGATGGTATCTTATAAAACTAAACATACTCTTGGCATATAATCCAGCAATATTCCTTGGTATTTATCTAAAGGACTTGAAAACTTATGCCCACACAAAAACCTGCACACAGACATTTATAGCAACTTAATTATAATTGCTAAACCTTGGAAGCAACCAAAATGTCCTTCAGTAAGTGAATGGATAAAGAAACGGTGGTACATCTAGACAATGGAATATTATTTGGTGCTGAAATAAACTATTAAGCCATGAAAAAACATAACTTTAAGTACATATTACTAAGTGAAAGAAGTAGATTTGAAAAGACTACATACTATATGATTCCAACTATATTACATTCTGGAAAATTCATTGAGACAGCAAAACTACAGAAACAGGAAAAAGATTAGTGTTTGGGGAAGGGACAAAGGGTGAACAAATGGAGCACAAAGGATTTTTAGGGCAGTGAAAATATTCTGTATGATACCATAATGATGGATATGTGCCATTATACATTTGTCCAAACCCACAGGATGTACAACACCAAGAGTGACTATAATGTAAACTATAGATTTGGGGGTGCTAATGATGTGTCAGTGTAGATTTATCAGTTGTAACAAATGTACAACTCTGGTGGGAGATGTTGATAATGGAGGAGGCTATGTAAATGTGGGGACATGGCATATATGGGAAAGCTCTGTACTTTCCCCTCAATTTTGCTGTGAACCTAAAACTGTTATAAAAATAAAATCTTAATTTGAAAAAGATAATTAAAAACAACAACAACAACAAAAACCCACATAAGAATGTGCACAATTCTCAACTGTATAGCTTGATGAATTTTTACAAAGTTAACATATTTACTGATCCAGTTTTTTAACAAACTGAATTATAGAATATTTCCAGGAGCATGAAATCTTGCCTTATGGTCCCTGCTTCTCTGATCTTTGGTATTAAATCTTTTGTCAGATTTGGAATATTATTTGTGAGTATCTTTTGAATTTTGCTTCTGCCTTTTCTTTTCTCTCTTTCTATGACTCTAATTTAATGTACCTCTCATTTTTTTTTTTTTTTTTTTTGGTCTCCGTTCTTCAAGATGGATATTCTTTGCTTAATTCAATAGACTGCTTTAAGGACTTCCCTGGTGATCCAGTGGTAAAGAATCCACCTTCCAATGCAGGGGACGCAGGTTTGATCCCTGGTCAGGGGACTAAGATCCCACATGCTGTGGGGTAACTAAGCCTGAGTGCCACAACTACTGAGCTCACGCACCTCAGCTAGAGAGCCCGTGTGCCGCAAACTACAGAGCCCACACCCTCTGGAGCCCACATGCCACAACTAGAGAGAGGAAAACCTGCATGCCACAACTAGAGAGAAGCCCGTGCACAGCAACGTAGAACCCGCACCTCAACGAAAGATCCCGCACACCTCAACGAAGATCCTGCTTACCGCGACCAAGATCTGACGCAGCCAAATAAATAAATAAATATTTAAAGAAATAGATTGCTTTAAAAGAAGATTAGACAGTAATCCTTCCTTCGGCAATGTCAATTTTCTTTTATACCCACTGATTGAATTCTTTATTCAGTTATCAATATTTTCAGTTCTAGGATTTTTTTTTTCACATTATACACATACACATTTTTAATTCCAATACTTTGTTGAAGTTTCTATATTTTCTTCATTTTTGGATGTGATAATTATAATAATTTTAATGTTTCTATCTAATAATTCTAATGCTTCATAACCTGTGGATCTATTCTGTTGCTTAATTTTTCTCTTGGTTTTCAGTCATTTGGTCCTATTTTCTAGTGGGACCAATTACTTTTATTTAATTGATAGCAGGCAGAAGTTCATGCACAAATCACTTGATTTATTTGAAGCTGATCTAATTTTTGTTTGCTTTTGTGCTAGGTTGAACTCTTGTGGGGTCTCCACTGAAAGTATGGGGTATTAGCCAGTCACTCTTCCTTATTAGTCCTGAATTCCAGTTGTTGACTGCCCAGTTCTGTGTGACTGCCAGGTTCTATGTTTTGTTTTGAAGCCCTGAGCAGCTGTTTTCTGCTCAGTTTCTCTTAATGTAGCTTGAGTTCTTATTGTTGATCTATGAGAGATTAAGACTGTTTTCTGCCCTTCGTTCTATTCTGAAATGAAAGTTTGAGCAAGTTATTTTAACTCTATAATTCTTGGCTTCCTTTTCTTAAATGGGAATGAATATAACCATTCAGAGGATATTTTAAATAACTTGTATGATTTCTTATGTAAAGGGCATTGCTGAGCACATTGTAAATGATTAATAAAGGGCAAAGGCTATGATTGCTAGTTTTGTTCATTAAAAAATAATAATAACAACTTACCACCACCACAATATTAGGCAGGCAAGCTAGACCGATGTAGTGTCTCAAAGATCACTTTCAATTCTGCCATTTATAGTCTTGGCTTTTGTATTGTCTTGTCAAGTCGGCCTTCTCCTGGCACCGAGGCCATCCCCCTCCAGCCTCCTGCATGCATTATAGGCAGGAAAGGGAAGTTGGCTGCAACAATGAGATGGCCAATCCTATGTCAGGGAAGCTAACTTACCCAAAAATAATAAACAGACTTCTGCTCACGGCATTCTTACCAGAACTTTATACATAACTGTAAAACCGTTGGAAAAGGTACCTTTTTAACTAGGTATATAGTCTGCCCAAACAAAATTTGTCCCACAAATTTACTCACACTTACCAAGCAAATCATTAAATTCTTACTATCTATTGTTTTACAAATTATGATGAGTCATGGTGGAGTAGATGGGGGGCACTGCATGACCCAGTACATTTAGGAATTATCTTGCCTGACAATGCTTTTAAAAAGCTGATAAAATGGTCAGAAAATTGTTGCAAAAATTATTCATGATTTTCTCACAAATTTTTTAGAAAATATATTTATTTTTGGTAAGATACTATAAATACAGAGGGCTACCACTCTTTAGGAGACACTGTGGGAAACTATATCATAGTTTATATATAATTATATATGTACTTATTTATGTAACTATATATAAACATAGAGAGAGATGATAAACTTTGCTATACAAAAGTCACATAGGTTGTATTTGCTCATTAATTTGAACATAAATTTTATATATCAGCAATGCAATGAATAAAACATTCATTGAAAAACTAGTGTTTTCAACACTGGGGCAGTAAGCAAAGAGGAAATTCAATGACATGAAAAATAATTTAAAAATAGCAGTAGTGGTTTGGTTTTCTAAAATCACAAATTCATAAAAGGAATGAACTTTCCAAAGTTTGAAGGCATTCACGTTAAATATATTATAAGGAACTTCAAGTTCTAACATTGAGGTATTTTATCCAGTACATTTTATGTTGTTTCTGTCTCTAAACATTATTTTGTCTATCCCCTCTTCTCTCTTAATACATCTCTTCTTATATATTTCTAGACCAATAAACACTGCAAAGGGACTGGTACTGACTTTGAGTTGATAACTGAGTTATTTTACTACACTGGTTTTAATGCCATTTTCAGATTACTTGCTTGGCTGATTATGAATCTTCTTATCCATTATTTAACTGAAAAAAAACAACCCTTTCATCATTTCTTAAGTCTATAGCTTTAGAAAAAAAAATTTTTTTTAAATAAGGAGTCATAAATATGTTTGAATGAAAAGGGATTAATTTCTGATATATTCCAGTATCAAATAACCCAGCCATATAAGCAGGACTTCCTTCAAAGGCATGCCTTAACTATTAAGCACAATTCTTTGTCTCTCCAACAGCCCAGGGGTATATATACTAATACAGTAATTGAATCACTCTTTGTGGGAGGAATATATATTTGAGAAAAGTTTTTGCTCCTCTGGATGAGGTTGACCCTGGTTCAATTCCTTTTGCCAAATATGTCTCCTTGTTAAATAACTGAAAGTTTTATTTCTTTCATATTATTTTACTGGGAAAATGGGACTTTTTAAACCTCTTACTATTTCTGAAAGTAAAAAAAATGAAAAATAATACAAAAAGAAGGCTCTTCCTTCATAGAGACAAAGAAGTCTTTCTAAAAAGAATTCTCTGAAAATCAGATTTTAGGAAAAGAACCTGATGAAAAGCATCACATAGAAGTTCCCACTCTTACCTTTGAAAGGACTCTGAATATGTGTCCATATAAAATCACAAAAACAATATAGTTTTAAGATTGGCAAATATGCAAGTAAAGTCACATGTCCATGTTTGCAGGGAAAAATGGAGGACAACTTTATATATTAAATTGTCTTGAAAGTGGTGTTTTGAATTCCTAAAATTAATAGTATATAGTTTCCAGACACCCAGGCATGTTCCTATCCTTACTGGCAAGGTCTGGCATTGTTCTTTTATTCAGCACCCTGTCAGAAAGGAAAATTTTCAAGAATGGCTAAGGTTTATAATAATTTGAGTTCTACATTTTAAGAGAGTTTTGATTGTGCAATATAATCCTGATAAATTAAGAGGTTCACAAAGCAGAGGTAGAGTTTAATTTGTTTTAAAGTTTTGACCCAGAATATGCCTACTTCAGCCAACTTCTCTTTAACCTTTTTACTTAGGAAAACCTGGGGAGCAGGCAAATTTACCTGCACAGGCAGAGGATTCTGATATGACACTTGAGGAAAGTTAAGTAGACCAAGCTAAAAATGCACATTTAAAAAGTTTCATGATGTAAAATCTCATAGGAATCCCGTATTATCTTAGCTCTTTATCTTATGTCCGATCAGGAATGTCTGTTAGAAACTTTACCACTATCTGGTAGGATATTAGTCTACTGATAGGCATTCAACTACCTTCATAAGAAACACCTGGGGAGCATTTTCAAAATCCAGATTCCTGGGTCCCATTGCACAATGATTGTATTGGAATCTCAGGTAGATATAATATCTCAGGAAACCCCTATTTCAATCAACTTAAGTGACTGTGACAGTCATCCATTGTAGAATCCACTCCTTTAGGATATATATATATATATATTATCTACATACACACACACAATAGAAAATTACCTAAGAGAAGATTATAATTTTAGAAAAGATTCAATTCAAAATTTTTTCCTTTGAATTACTGAATTTAATAGATCATCGTTTCATTTAAATATTTAGAATGAAACAATTTCATAACTGGTATACTACTTACAGTGTGGTAGTACTTTGTTGCCCAATTTAAGCATATCAGTTTTTATTATTTAACTTTCATTACTTACTTTTTCAAAGCACATAACAGAGAATTAATGGAAGACAACATGCAAATTAATACTCAATCCTACTGATCTGTTTGAAAAACACATAAAAGCCAGGATTAAAATGATCATTTTAAAAATAGTAGATTTTTCTGATTGTCTCAGTGAAGTGCTTGATTTTACTCTCGAATACATTTATTTCAGCTAAGCCATGCCATAACCTGGTAGAAAAGTAATGTTATTTCTGATTTACTGCTATCCATTTACTTTCAGGTCATGATAAAACGAATATATATATATATATATATATGGGAGATTTTTCGATTTGGAAAGTTATTTTCCATATAGTTTAGTTGAAATGTCATCTTAGCTTTAAAGGAAAAGAAAACAGCATGTTAATTTATTCAGCCAGAGATAATTCTGGTCACAGATTTTGGACTGTAGGGGCTACGGCTGATGATGATTCTGCCAGCCATTGCTCCGATTCCCATCTGCTAAAGGAATGATGGTATCTCTAGGAAAATCTAAGCATACTGTTTTAGCAGAACCTTGTTAAAAAAACCAAAAATATAATAATAGTAAAGAAAATCACAGATTCAGTGTGCAATAACCCATGTGAATATCTATTGCCATAAAATACTTTAAAAATATTTTAAAATTAGTTTTAAATTAATTTTAAAGAGCTAGATGTTTAAAGTCAGAAAATCGTAGACTAGATTTTTTACTGTCAATATAAACCAAAGAGCAAAATTAAAAGAAAAAATGTTACTAATAGCAAGCACAGAAAAGAACTCATAAAGCTCTGAATCAAATATTACCTTTAAAGGTAAGCAATCTGTTATTAGCTACCTAAAGTATTTTAGCAGCTACCTTAGATTCATTTTAGAATACCTTTAAAAATACTAACAATTATTAGAGACCGTGAAACTAAAACGTGCCCCATTTTTGTGTTTATTTTATTCCACATCCCCATCCAGATTTTTAGTCTTCACTGCCTTGATTGCCTGAAAAGTCCCCATAATTCTTGCCATTCCTTCCCTAAAAGCTCTTAAAAGTGCAACCAGCATTCTTCTTAGAAATGTCAGATTCCCACAGTTTCCCAGCTCTCAGTATGGTATCATCCTGAATCTATCTTAACCTTGCTGTTAGGCCTCATTTGCATTTAGTATTTATATACATGAGGACAGTCATAAATCTCCACTTGGAGGTATGGAACAGGAAGGAAGAAAACAGTTACTCACTGGGTTCATGATGTGTGCTCGTCAGTATATGAGGTGATTTCACACACATTCAATCTACACTTCACAACTCAGGAAGGCCATACCTAAAAGTGTGGAAAAGCCATAAGGAGGTATGATCTATACATGTGGAATGAATATCACAGAGTCCTTTCGGATTAAGAAGAAATGTAAAAAGTGAGAAAATTGTAATTATCTCACCATATTAATTTCAGCAGGCAAATTTTCCATCTTTTTATGAATGCTATTTATGAAAATATTTTTAATAATGTGTAGAATACTTTTGGAATGTATGAACAAAAAAGCCAGGCTATTCAATTTTGGCTTCAATTTTAGAGAGTGCAATGCAAGGAGTGAGGCAAGTTTTCAGATTCCATCTCCAATGACTTTTTATTTTTCTAAAAATAATATTCTAGTATCACCACAGCCTCATCACCACACTCAATTCTTAGAGAAGTAGTCAAATAGTAAGACATTTTGAGAACATACCCCAACATATACATTTATGAATCATAAAAGTATTATTACACTAGTAGAATATGCACATTGTAATACATACACAAACTAGAACTTTTAAAAGAATGAGATGAAGTTTAAAGACAAAATATTAATAAAGGTGACTTCATGCTATCATTAATGTGATAGGCAGGTTTCTAAAGTCGCCCCCAAGTTTTCTGTACCTGATGTGACATACTGTATGATCCCCTTCCCTTTTTTAATTTTGACCACACCATGTGACATGCGGGATCCTAGTTCCCCAACCAGGGATCGAACCCTTGCCCCCTGCAGTGGAAGGGCGGAGTCTTAACCACTGGACCGCCAGGGAAGTCCCCTTCCCTTAAGTGTAGGCAGAATCTGTGACTATGACAGAAATATCACTGCGGTGATTAGGTTACAAATCAGTTCACTTTGAATTAACCAAAAGGGAGATTATCCTGGGTGGGACTGGCTTAATCGGATGACACTTTAAAAGAAAACTGTCATGGAGACTTTCCTGGTTGTTTGGAGAAAGCAAATTGCCATATTGTAAACTGTCTATGGGCCCCATGAAAAAGACCTGCAGGCGATCTCTAGGAAATAAAAACAGTCTCTGGCCAACAGCTAGCATGAAAATGAGGACCTCACTCATGCAGTCACAAGGAAATGAAATCTGCCAACAATCAGTTATCGTCCAAGAAGATCCCAAGCCCCCAGATGAGAACTGCACCTTGAGACCATCATGTCAGCCTGGAAACAGCTGAGCAGAGGAGTCTATATACATGAAGATAGACCCACATGGTTCCTGGGTCTAAGTAAAGCTAACCTGAGTTATGGAGAAGTATCTACAACTTTACCCACGGAAACAAACCCTATTTCCTTGTCCTCCCTTTCTCTACTCTCACCACAGGACAGGAAGGAAACTGAGGCTCAGAGAGATTAATAATTTACTGAATAAAGAATACATAACACCAACTATTACATAAAGAACCTACTCTTCAGTAGCTTCCTATTTTAAAATGTTCTTTATATTTTATGTTTTCAGACATCTTTAAATAAAGATGTCTAACTAAATAGTTAGATATTGACATTGTGCTTTGAAGACATAATTCAAGTTCTTCAACCCTAGAAACATCTTGAGTGGTAAAGCAAATGAGTTTGTATGAAATACACCTGTTCCCTAAATACTTCAACTTCCTGGGTGGGAGTTATATCAGGAGAAACAGGCAAACTCTGTTCTGTGTCCTATATTGAGTCTATGCTGCCTAATTCAAGAGATCAACATTTTTAGGGTTATGCTATGGAATCTAGAAAATGCAAAAGTACACCACTATTGTATAGGTGGTTAAATTGTCATGTTTAAAACTTAAATAGAAGACAATACCTTGCAAATAACACATTTAAACCTAATATTTAGCAGTTTTTCTGGTAGATTTTATATGGCCCTTTTCTGAACTACTTCTGTGGTCTTGCAATATTTTTGCCACGTTGCAGGATAGAGGGTGTGTGTGTGTGTGTGTGTGTGTATGTGTGTGTGTCTGTCTGTCTGTATGTGTTTGTATGTGCAGGGTTTACCTTTAATAATAGAAAATAGCACATTAAAGATACTCTATAAATCTGAAGCTAATTCAGGTGTAAGTAAAATATAATCTGATAGGTTTTTATTCCATGAGGAATATATTTTATGAATAAAGAGTTTGAGAGCCACCAGTCTAATTCAAGGAAATTAAACTGTTCAATTTTTTATCCCTGCTGTTTTTTGAAAATATTGTCACTTATGTCAGTCGTAAACTAGGCCATGGTAGAAATAGCATACATTACCAATTGCACTCTCATGAGAATTATGTCTCATTCTAGTCATGGCGTGACGAAAAACATGTTTACTTAACACAATGCAAAAGGAACATCTTTTTCCTGTCAATTCTCATTTCCTATACCCCTTAAAATATAAAATATATATATTTATTATGCTTCGTCTCCTTTCCATGAATATAGCTCTCTGGAAAGTTGTAGGTCTCAAACCCATTCACGTGTTTTTTATGGTGAATGGATATAGATATGACAAACAGCACTAAAGCACACATTTTATTTTTCTTTTTGATTATTTTTGCGGTAACTTCCCAATGCAGGTAGGTCAAATAAAGCATGTTTGTTAAATTTTAAAGTGTCTTCTTGCCGATGATTATATGGATGACTATAATCAGGCTCAGTAAACAATTATTTTGATAGGACTTTATGCCTCAATGCAAAGAATCCACAGCAAAATCAATAAAGGCTCACGAAGTGCACTCAGAATTCCAATAGCCACAGAAATGTTCATTATTTGAGGACTTCATACAATTTTGTGACTCAGAGAAATTAAAATGCACTTAAGAACAGATGGTTTAACAAAATGGGGATGGGAGAAATTATAGTTTATAAATGAAATACATTACTGAGAATAATCAATTTTGTCTATAGTAAAGACATGACCTTCCAGTGCCATTACAAAAAGTTATACAGCATGAAACTCTCTGTGTCAGGGATAAGCAGGCTTTCTCCTTTATTATTTCTTTCTGTAACATAAGGGAGCCCCATACCAGCTGCATGTAGCATTACTTCATGGGTATATAACTGTATTTAAATTATTTATATATTACATTTTACAAATGTAATAGGAAAATGCGCTCTTATGCATCCACGGTTTAAGAGTTGAAACAGATGGTGAAAGGCTCAGTTTAAACTAATATGGCCATTAAAATAACTGATATTGCATGAATTCCTTGATATAACAGAAGTTTAGTTCACTATAAAATGGGCTTGTGACTTTCTGGAATTTATTAAACATAATGTGTCTTTAGCAATAGTTCTTCTGCATGAGGAAATACACTTAGAATTTACTCATAAGAATTTTCAAACCTAAAATAATGTAGCCATTCATTCCATAAATATTTACTGAGCACCTGTTATTTTCAGGCACTGTGCTTAGTAATGAATTGCTTATAAAGATGAATAAGACATGGTCCCTGCCTTCAAGATGAGATCATGATCTGGTAGAGAAGATGGAGACAGATGATAGAAAACACTGACAAGAAATGAAGCATTTGGAGCACCTCTATTTGCAGTGACTTGGGTCTGTGGCATTTTCATACCCTCCGGGATCTAGACCTGCAATTCCAATAGTTGCAACAAACTGGCCATACAGCCAACTCTATTAGGTCAGGAGTTCAGCTGAGATATTTTGCCCTTTTTTGTAGAAAGTGACAACTGAGAAGAAATTAATAGTCATGCATACACTATGTAGTTTTCATCAAAATATGTAAAAAATAAGTTAAAAAATACAACATTGAGCATTCTTCTAAAAAATAAGAAAAACTTTTCACATAATGGAAATCTATATTAGTCAGTATTTTGCTTCGGATCTTATCTTACATGTTATCTTGCCTGGAGTAGATGATTTCTGTCATATCTTTCAACGGTTTTACACTAGGTCTAAGTTTTGTTCAATTTTCTATAGTTCCTGACATACATCTGGAATTTCCTTTGCCTCTAGGCTTTTCTATATGCTATTGCCCCTGCCAAGGACAGTCCATCCTTAATACCCTTTTTGGACTTTGTCTTTGCAAGCTCCTATTTACCCATCAGGACTTAACTTAAAGATCAATTTTTCAGGCATATCTTCCCTGACCCATAAATTAAGTTAGATTCACCTGAAACATCTTCATCTTGAACTCTTTTCTTTTAAGAATGTTCATCTTACTTTGTTTTAATTCCTTGTTTAATATCCACCATGTGTAACAAGAATACAAACATAATAATTATGTGCTTAATGAATATAGCGAAAAAGAAAATGATCATATACTCTCCATCTTACATTAAGTAAAATACTACCTTATTTGGCTAATTTTCTCTTGTATCTGTATCTACTGTGACTATGGTCTGCAGACACTGATAGGTAGAAATGAATGCAAAAACATAAGGTTTAAAATGCATAATAAAATATTTTATTTAAATCAATACATTATAATCTTTCTTGTAATTAACTAATTACATCCAGTTCTTTATGCTATTTCAGAAATGTTTTTGTTACTTAAGAAGTCAGCACCACAGAGTTAATGAGTTTTTAATTTAGCCCAATCTCCTCTCTGGGCACTTTTTAAACTTGGTTCATCATCTAGTTTATTCACAGGTGTTGCCATACTGTATGGTATGACTGGGAAGTAGCTTTACATTATTTTTTCCTTGATGCCTCATTGATGACTTTGAGCAAAGTTTACTAGGTAATTTGTAGAATATGGGGCAGTTTAACCACATAGAATATCATGCAGGGCTGCTGCTTGGTCTTCTGTTAATCTAATGAAACTCTCTAAAGTTAGAGGCAAAGAATCATTTGCAGTATTTATTTAGAACAAATAAGCAGTGGGAATAGAGAAAACTGCATCTGTACTTCTTAAAATGATTTTATTTTGAAAACACTGAATATGGAAGTCATGATCATTCAAATATGTGCACCTGCTTATATTTGACTGTAACATCAGCCTTTCAAATAACCATCTATACTCTCAATATACACCTAATGCATTTGCACTAAAATTTTACTTTGATGATTGTCCATTCAAATTTCTGCAGATGTTCTTAGAGAAAATGTTTACGAAAATTAGCTCCTCAAGATCTTACCCTTCGAAATTTATAAAAGCAAAGTGAGCTGAGCCTATCTATCCAAATATATTCAGTTTTTTCCAAATAAGTACTTCTTATTTGTTTACTCAATTCATTTCTCCACAAAGAGAATGTATCCTATAAAGATTTTAATACGGAATTAACATTCATGTAAAGAATCGTACTGCTCCCTTTATCTAAAAATAAGAATTAATTATTTATTGAGTACTAATACCATTTCACTCACTTTTGGCAAACAAATTTATGACCTTGATATAAGAGTCAGCTTACTATTCATACACGAATAATACACTTTATTTACACAATATATTGTACTATATAAAATGCTTTGATATCCACAATATTTTGTAGGATCATCTAGCAACTCTTTGAGATAGGCAGTGGAATTACTGCTTACCTCTTATTGCAGGTGAACAACTGAGGTTCATAACATAAAATAATTTACCATAAGTCAAGTAGCTAGTGAATGATGGAGTCAAGGATCGGCTCTGGGTTTTCTGTATCAACGACCTAGGCTCTTTCTACTGAAAACATACTTTCATTTCTATATGATGTTAAGTATTTGGAAACTGACATAATTTCTACTTATTTCTATAAAATTCCAAGTTGTATAATTTTCACTAATCTGCAGAAATTTATGTAAATGTGCTAAATTGAATACAAGGCATCAAAAGTTTTCATATATTTTATTCACGTATAAGGACAACAAAGCTTTGCTATGGCTAATGCTTTTTGAGCTGATATAGAAAACTGGTCAATTCGCCCTAAATTCATTAATGTAACTACAGATTATATTTCTCATCATTCCTTGAAGCCCCACGTGACCAAAGACTAGTTTAGGGCCAGTGAAAGTAAATGAAAGCAACATGTTCAACTTCCCATCTATGTCCTTAAAAGAAAAGAAATATTCATTTTCTCCTCCCCAAAGACTTAGTGTGTCCATGTTGTGAGTGTCACAGTAGCTGTCTTAGACACAGAGAAGGAAGTTCCGTATTGATGATGACAATACAACAGGACACAATGAAGCGGCATCACATGAGCCTTCGGGAAGAGTTTTGTACTGTATACTTTCACACCATAAAATAATTCTTGCATTTTATAATCAATGTTATATTTGACCTTTGTAATAACATTCTGAGTCTGTAATTTAAATTATACATATACATACACACATACATGTAATAATTCAAAGATAGAGTTAATTCATAATTTTATTTTTATATAAGTTTTCTTGCATAATTTATATGTATATAAGCTAAATATATATTTAAAAAATAAATATGTATTTTCAGATAGATAACTTAATAATAAATAATAACTGAAAATAGCTTTCTATTTAATAGAGAAATGTTTATCTTTTCTACTATCAGCTTAAATAATGTTTCCAGGCTTCTTTGTAGCATTCGAGAAAAAGGGAAATAGTGTCTCTTAATTCAGAGAAATCTAAATGTACCATAGCTCTTGAGCCAAAACCAGTTACATGTAAAATTGGCAAAGCTCAAATTAATTTAAGTTACATAAAACATATCTTAGTTTGTTATTTAACCGGAATTAGCTATTGTCTTTCTCCACTTTATTAAACGTTGGAATGACCAATGGTTCTATACTTGTAGTTCTTTTATTCACTAGCTATTCTCACTTCTATTTTCTAGCTATACAGTGACATGTCTCAAATATATATGTACAGCCAAAAATTATTTCTTTAACTCAAAATTAATATACCCTATTGTCTACTTGGCACTTCCACTAAACATATTCAAAACTAAACTACTAAATCCCTCCCCCCCAAATGAAACCTACTACAAATACAACCTTCCTCATGGTAGCTGATGGTTACTCCATCCTTGTAGTTTTACTGTCCAAGAAACAAGCAGGCCCAAAACGTTGGAATTATATTCAATCCCCTTTTTCCTTCATATTGAACATTTTGTCTACCATAAAATCCCCTTAACTCTATTTTTTAATTGAAGTATAGTTGATTTATAATATTATATTAGTTTCAAGTATATAAATAGTGATTCAATATTTTATAGATTATACCCAGTTTAAAGTTATTACCAAATAAAGGCATATTTCACTGTGCTGTACTATATATCATTTTGCTTATCTATTTTATACATAGTAGTTTGTATCTCTTAATCCCATACCCCTATCTTATCTCTATTTCAAATGTTTTTCCAGAATACAACCACTGAATTTTCATTTCTAGCATTGTGCCCAATAAGCCATCACATCTTCTTAAATTTCTTCTATAGTCTCATAACTTATCTCTCTGCTCCAACTGTCCCCACACCCATATATATGCATATTTTACATATATATAAAATTTTATATATATAAAAATTCAGGGGCCTGTGATGTCTTTCAAAAATGTAGGTTGCATTAGGTCAATTTCCTCTGTTCAAAACTCTACGATTGCCTCTCCCTTAAAATAAAAGTCCAAGTCCTTTAAATATCTTATCTGCAATGCCTTATATGAGCATAACCCCTGTTATTTTTCCAATATCCTCTTCTACAAATCTTCCCTGCCCTCAGTTCTAGCCACACTGGTTTCCTTGTTTCATGGACACTCAGGCACATTCCCATCTTAGTGCGTTTACCCCAGCTTTTTCTCTGTCTGGTGTGCTTTTTCCCCAGATATCCATTTCATTACCTGCTTCACCTCGTCAAGTATTTACTTGAACCTTATGCTTTCAATAAATAGCATTCTTAATACCATAATTCATCCCCAGCTTCCCATCTGCATTCCAGACCCTCTCCATCTTCCTTAGTTTCTTCTACCTATGATTACTCCCATAACAAATACCCTCTTCTTGCATACATTTAATTATTTATTTTATCATTTATTGTCTCTCTCCTTTCTCTCCCTTATGGTCAGGGGATTTGTTTAGTTTCTGCCTGATGCTTCTTATGTGCCTCGGACACATGGGATCTGTCAAAAATATATTTATTGAAATACTAAATACCTGTATTTGAGTCATAGTACTATACATTTAAAGTATATAATATCAGTTAATCCTGTGGTAGGCAGTTTCTGAGATGCTGTCCAGTGATATCTGCTTCCTGATATTTGCATCCTGTGTAATCCTTCTCCTTAAGTGTAGAGTGGACTAGAGACTTATTTTTGATGAATAGAAAAAGGTCGAAGTGATGAGCTGCCACCTCTATTATTCAGGTACAGAAGATTGTGCCTTCTGCTTTGCTAGCTTCCTCTATCTTGTTGGCCCTCTCTCTTGTTCTCTCCCTTACTTTCCTTGATGTATTTTATTTATTTATTTATTTATTTATTTATTTTTGGCTGTGTTGGGCCTTCGTTTCTGTGTGAGGGCTTTCTCTAGTTGCGGCGAGCGGGGGCCACTCTTCATCGTGGTGCGCAAGCCTCTCACTGTCGCGGCCTCTCTTGTTGCAGAGCACAGGCTCCAGACGCGCAGGCTCAGTAGTTGTGGCTCACGGGCCCAGTTGCTCTGCGGCATGTGGGATCTTCCCAGACCAGGGCTCGAACCCGTGTCCCCTGCATTGGCAGGCAGATTCTCAACCACTGTGCCACCAGGGAAGCCCTCCTTGATGTATTAGGCTTCCCTGTTATGTGATACTTTGTGGAGAGGTACCCATGGCAAGAAACTGAAGGAGTCCTCCGGCCAACAATCAGTAACTAAAACCTCAGAACAGTCAGCAAGGAACTGAATCCTGCCAACAGTCATGTAAGTGAGGTCAGAAACTATTTTTTCCAGTTGAGCCTTGAGATGACTGCAGCCTCATGAGAATGAAATGGCCCACCTGAGCAGCACCTGGATTCCTGACCCATTGACACTGTGAGATAATAAATGTTTTTATAAACTACTAATCTTTGAGATTAACTGTTACACAGGAGTAGATTACTAAAATAGTCTTCAACATGAAACCATGTGTTTGTATAAAGACCAAATCCTCCTACAGGAACTGTGGAAACAGAGAGTGTTTAGTTTTTCTTCCAATGTAAAATTTACATCTAGTGAAGGCATACCTCGGCTTTTAACCCACCTCAGTATAATGCCAACTCACATCCACAATGTTTTATATTTTTCTGCTAATCAGTCCTAAACATAAATCATAAAAGTTAAATATATGGTTTAAATTTTTAGTGTTCTATTAATTTTCTTATACTTGCCCACATATATAAATTATATAAAATATAAAATACTACTTAAACCTTAAATGCTAAGTTATATTACTTCCCTCTTTTCATAGTCCTTTAAAAATTCTAATGATGCTTTTCATTAGTGGTAAAACACTTAACACATGTAACCATATGCAAGCATGTTCCACCACTCCTTATTTTTAAATTATATTCTGTTTACGCCTGCCGTTCAGATCAATTAATTGACTTTCGATGTCTCTTTATCATATAACAAAATTTTTACAAAGGAAAAAGACTTCAGATAAAACTTCTGAACAACAATTTAATAAGAATAATATTACCTAAATTATCACCTACCTCATGAAGTACATTTATATTCTTAGAAAATTCAGTGATTTTTCAATTAAATATGGTGTTCCAGATATAAAACTAAACTTGAATAAAGAGATGTTGTTCTGTTTCCTGCTCTGACACTGAGAGATTAGCTAATCCAAAATCTTTGTGGACCTCTATTCCCTCATCAAATCAAGGAACATCTGGTTTCCATACTCTTTGCTGTCCTTCCTAATACTAATCCTATGGTTTTATAAAACAATGCAACTATGTTTAGAACTAACATCTCTGTAGGTTGTGAAATTCTAGAGTACATGGATAATTTCTCAATGTTTTTTCTAATGTTTAACATATCTAAATTATCAAAATTAAAAATAACTACTAGTTACTTGCCCTATCTCCATTTTGCCCTGCTTTCTTACTAATTAAACTCCAACTGAATTTCTCCAAAAAGTTACATGCCTACCTAAAGGACTATAATTTCCAGTCTAAAGATGACCAGTAGGTGTCTCCCAGGAAAGGTACTTAAATATTTAATTGACTCATGTAGGAATTGAACTCTTTGAGTCTTCTCTTTCTTTCTACTTCTCTGAAATTCAGATATGACAACAGGACTTTATCTTGGGTGACAGCTGAACTTGAGGAGGAAGGAATTTCATGCTAAGGATGATAGAGAAGTAAGATAGCCTATCCTCCACCCCTACTAAATGTGGACCTATCAGTCATGGCCAAATTTTTATAAGTGAGAGAGAAATGGATCTCTAAGTTGTTCATGTCATTTTCTTTTTATGAACTGAACCTATTTTAAATTGATACAGTATCTCTATCTACTTTAAATACTGTGGTGTCCAATGTAGAAAATACACAGACTATTTAGACCTAATTCAATAGTCAAAGGGCATAATTTATATCATGTTATAAATGTTTGCAATTTTATAGTTTTTGCTTTTATGACAGATGTACTATCATAGTTATTGGAATAATGTATTAAAAACAACTTTACATCATTTTCATCCATATATTCATACCAAAATAATAACATAAATTTATTTCACTTTTCTTTCTCCACTTCTCTCCCTACATATATATACACATACATACAAATATTTCATTTGTATTATTCTTAAATTCTTAGGAAGGGAAAAATTATTAAAATGACATGGATTTCTCACAAGACACCAAAGACAGCCAGAAAACAATGAAACAGCATCTTTAGAGTTCTGAAGAAAAAGAACCATTTTTGCTCTATGTCCAACAAAAATATCTTTCAGAAATGAAGGAAAAATAAGGACAATCTCAGATAAAGAAAAACCAGAAGTATTTATTTCCAGCAAACCTAATCTAAAAGAGATGCTAAAGGAAATTCCTCAGGCTAAAGGAAAATAATACCAGAGAGAAATTTGAATCTTCAGGAAAGAAGGAAGAGCAACAGAAATGGTAAACATCTGGAAAAAAATAAAAACTATTCTTCTACTACTAGGTTCTTTAAAATATATTTAACTGGTGAAAGGAAAAATCTGTCAGAATTTTCAATGTATGCACATGTCATATTTATGACCACTAAAACACAGAAGATGATAGGGGAGGGTAATGTGACCTCTATGGTTGTAAGTCTTCTACATTTTACTTGAAGTAGTACATTATTAACTCCAGATAAACTGTGATAATTTAGGTATGCATATTGTAATTTCTAGAGGAAACACTGAAAAAAATACAAAGGTTTACAGCTAAAAAAACAATAAATTAGTTAAAATAATATATTAAATATATTCAAATAAGAAAAGAAGAAAGGCAAACAGACAGAGGGGTAAAATTAAAATACACACCGTACAAAATGTAGTATTTGAAATAACGCACCGTAAAGTCTAGGCCCTTAAGATAATAAGTGAAGTGAGAAAATTTTGGAGGAAATAAAGAAAGCCACAGAATGGAAGGCTCAGTGCAGATGAGTGAGCCCTTAATGTGTGTAGAAGACAGAAACTGAGTTGGGTAGATGGCAAATTATAGTGAGCAAACAGGATACTGCCTTTTAGTTACTGTTATTCGTAAGTATTGTAATTTCTCTACTATTTCTGAAAATGCTATGAACCATAGCAATGTTTTTTCCAGATACTAGATTAACTAACTTAACATAATTGTGATATTTAGAATGACTATTTATGATATTAGCCAATTTTTAATATAGTGTTATACAATGTAAGCATTTGGCATATATTATTTCTTTTAAGTTACAAGAGTTTTTTGTATTTTAACAGAATGTAGCAGAAATTGTTATAAAACATACTCTACTTATGGGTAAAGTTTATTTAATGTTCTAATTTTTAAAAAAATATTTCCATTTGTGAAACTAATTATAGGAATGGGCTGGAATAAAGTGATGATCTCAGGAGCTTTTGCTTTTATACTTTCTCTTCCTTCTGTGTGTCTGCCTTCAGCAGTTATAGGCATCTTGAACTATAGTATTCTGGCTTCCTAGCAAATTGGATCACCAGGCCTACGAAAAGACTTAACACTGTTTATATAGAATTTTCAGTAAATTGGCTTAAGGCAAGTGCCTAAGGAAGTGTAGGGTCTTTAGCAACTATGTTCATGGGTGGTCAGAGGACTTTTCTGCCTTACTTCTGGGTTCACAGTTGTTTCTCAGACACCAAAGGTTGTGGAAGTCTCACCTTCAGCTAAGTATGGTATTAAACTCAATTAAAATTCTATATTCATTCATGAAAGCTTGCATAAGGAAAATGAAGTTTTAACTTCTTTCATCCATCAATATGTTAATTTTTTCCATGTTTTATTATATAGCTAAATCTAATTGTAATAAAAATATTTTTCTTCCAGGTTACAAGTTCTAAGTGCCCTATTATAGTAATTTTAACATGATATACTCTGGAGGACATGGACCTTATAACAAATAATTTTAGTACAGATTAAGATTTTTGCAATTTCAAGTTCTATATTAGAAGTAATTTTTTGTACAGTCTTTTTAAAATTTATTTATTTTTAAGTATTTATTTTTGGCGGTGTTGGGTCTTCGTTGCTGTGCACAGGCTTTCTCTAGTTGCAGCGAGCGGGGGCTACTCTTCATTGCAGTGCACAGGCTTCTCATGGTGGTGGCTTCTCTTGTGGAGAACGAGCTCTAGGTGATCAGGCTTCAGTAGTTGTGGCACGCCGGCTCAGTAGTTGTGGTGCACGGGCTTAGTTACTCCACGGCATGTGGGATCATCCCAGACTAGGGCTTGAACCCATGTCCCCTGCATTGGCAGGTGGATTCTTAACCACTGCGCCACCAAGGAAGTCCCTTGTATAGTCCTGTAAAATGACCATTGCTTAGGGGACCCACAAATGTAAACTTTCAGTCACAAAATACTCAAGGTCCTAATTAAAAACAGAGAAAAAGTAATAACTGGAGGAAGATCTTTCAAATGAAACAAATCATACTATTGGAGAGTAGACAAGTAGCTATAACAGGGAGAAAGAGAGGGAAAAAGGAAGATGCTAGATATTAATAAATTTTTCATTTAAGTAGGAATGAAATACAGTCTCAAAGAAATCTGAGATGACACTTACATAAGAGACAATGACAAACTATGAGTAAATCAATACTGTAATCTGAATATTGATTACACCTCAACTTATTCTCAGAAAATAGGCAAAGGGTCAGGACTTAAAGAGAGTTGGACCCTTAATTTAGTGACAATGTCCTAGAAAATGTTTCTTTTCCAGATAAAGCTAAAGGCTGCTGCTGTGATGACCTTGTGTCAGAAAATCAAACTCCCTAAGACTTAACACTCCACCTTCAGACAAACTTCCCTCAGTAGGGGACTAGTTATATACACCGTGGGATATTCATAAAATGAAATGCTATGCATTTCTTACGAGAGAAGTATTGCTTCTAATGTGTTTTTACAGAAAGATTTCTAGTAGTGTAAAATGACAGATTAGGTTCCTGAGTAGTGCTTATATTTTATAACCATTTTTGTGGAATAAATCTGTTAATACATATCTAAAAAGAATCTGGAAAAGGAGTGAAAAAAAAACTCTTAGGATTTCAGATATAGATCTTTTGCTCATGCATACCATTTATTACTGGTACTTATTTTCCTAGTAGCTAAAATGACACTTCCACAAATAGATGGAGAAAACAATGTTACAACTAAGAAAATATTTGGAACCTGTCATAAAAAAAAGAGACAAATTTGGAATAAGAAGTCCAAGAATCTTCCATTTACTGGCTTCAGAAGCCCTGAGAAATTGTGTAAAGTAGTGTTAGGAGGATTAATTAAAATAACAGAATGGTCCTTAACAATATTATTTTTAAAAGATTAGAAATTCTGCTCACTACATCATTTATTATTGAATTCCATATTAAGAACTTCTAAATATGTTTCTGGTTTAATGAATAAAGTTTACTTTTAACAAGTAATTACAAGTGGGAGGAAATACTAGACATTTCAGATGTGACAATGGGTCTTTTCATACCAAGTGTACTCGAAGCATGATAGTTCACAAAATCTGTTTTAACTATGGAGAATTCATATAATAGGATCTACTGTGCAACAGAAACCAGAAATTTCTATCAATGGGTAAACTGAAAAACAAGATTGCGCTGTAGTTTTTCTTTTTTTTCCTTTGCTGCTATACAATTCCATACTCCCTCCTGATCTGCTCCCAAAGTCTCCCCAGGATAGACTTTAATAATGAGATCTCTTTCTTTAGCAAACAGAAAGTCAGGGACAGAAATGTTTAAGCCTCCCTCTTGACTGGAGGTAATTAAGTATCCAAATTATAAATACACATTCATGTCTGGGGAGGCTGAACTGCTTCTATGAACTGCACAAATGACAAAAGCTCACCATTTTTCTGAAGAAGATTCACACTCTGGCTAAACAGAATTTTTTTCTTTTATGAAAGCCCATTGTTTAATAGTAAACAGAGGTTTCCCACTGAGGCATATGAGGATATGGTCAGATTAATGTTGAATTCAAAATTATGCACATATTATACCTTATCTCTGCACTTATACCAGATGTGAACTACTTCATTACTGTGGTTGTCTTGTCCTGTACTGTAGGAAGTAAATAAAAAGTTGGTTCTTTAATTTCTAACTAGTCAATAATTAAAATACAACATAAAAATAATGTGCTCAAAACACAAGTTAACTGATCAAACATCCGAAAAGAACATTAAAAGTATAAATTAAAAGTTAGAGATTCAGCTTTTAATTGCATATATGTTACTATGCATTTTGAAAATAATAAACCATATGAAAGGGATAGAATAACTTGAAAATTAAAATGAAACTCAAAGTCAGAATGCTTGTTTTCAAATCCTAGTAATCCTACTTACTTGCTGTGTAACCATTGATACACTGCTAGGATGCTCAACATCACTAATCATTAGAGAAACGCAAATCAAAACTACATTGAGGTACCAGCTCACATTGGTCAGAATGGTCATCATCAAAAAACCTACAAACAATAAATGCTACAGAGGGTGTGGAGGAAAGGTAACCTTCTTGCACTGTTGGTGGGAATGTAAATTGATACAGCCACTATGGAGAACAGTATTGAGGTTCCTTAAAAAACTAAAAATAGAACTACCATATGACCCAGCAATCCCACTACTGGGCTTATACCCTGAGAAAACCATAATTCAAAAAGAGTCATGTACCACAATGTTCACTGCAGCTCTATTTTACAATAGCCAGGACATGGAAGCAACCTAAGTGTCCATCGACAGATGAATGGATAAAGAAAATGTGGCACATATATACAATGGAATATTACTCAGCCATAAAAAGGTACAAAATGGAGTAATTTGTAGTGAGGTGGATGGACCTAGAGACTGTCATAGAGAGTGAAGGAAGTCAGAAAGAGAAAAACAAACACCATATGCTAACACATATATATGGAATCTAAAAAAAAAAAAAAAAGGTTCTGAAGAACCTAGGGGCAGGACAGGAATAAAGAAGCAGACGTAGAGAATAGACTTGAGGACACGGGGAAGGGTAAGCTGGGACTAAGTGAGAGTGTGGCATTGACATATATACACTACCAAATGTAAAATAGATAGCTAGTGGGAAGCAGCCACATAGCACAGGGAGATCAGCTCGGTGTTTTTGTCCACATAAAGGGGTGGGATAGGGAAGGTGGGAGGGAGACGCAAGAGGGAGGGGATATGGGGATATATGTATACGTATAGCTGATTCACTTTGTAATACAGCAGAAACTAACACATCATTGTAAAGCAATTATACTCCAGTAAAGATGTTTAAAAAACCCCAAAAACTTAGCTTCCTCAACTGAAAAATAGGAATAAAAGATTCACTGACTCCAAGGTTTTTTAGTGCTTAGTATAATCCTCAGGGCACAGTATGCATTCTATAAATCATTGCTAAATGGAATTTGGATACAGAATGATCACTTAAAAATAATTGTTTGGAGTACTGGAAACATAATAATTGACAAGGAATTTATATATTCCTTCAAAGTGGATTCCAGTTTAAGGCACACAGAGAGTAATTTTGCATTATAACATTGATGTCTTGAAATCTTGCCATTTGCAACAACATGGATGGACCCTGAGGGTATTATGCTAAGTGAAATGAGTCAGATGGAGAAAGACAAATACCATATGATTTCACACATAGGTAGAACATAAAACAACTAATTAAGAAACAAACAAAAGCAAAATAAATGAACAAACCAAACGAAGCAATAACAAACACATAGATACAGAGAACAGAGCAGTGGTTACCAGAGGGTAGGGGTGGGGGTGGGGTGGTGGAGAGGGCAAAATGAGGAAAGGGGATCAACTATATGGTGATGAATGAAAAATAAATTTTTGGTGGTGAGCACATTATAGGGTATACAAAAATAGAAATGTAATGTTGTACGCATGAAACTTATGCTATAAATCAATGTTACCTCAATTTAAGAAAGATTTAAACAATAAATAAATAAATAAATAAATAAAATTGATGTCTTACCATTATTATCACTAGACTATTTGGAAGTGTGATTTCAAATATATAATATATAAAAATAAATGTATATATAATTTATTTATTATTATTAAATGTAAAACATGTTTATTAATATATAGTATATATCATGTCATATACATTATATATGATATATATAATAAATTGTTATTCATTAATTTGAAAAGATTTTATGGAAAGAAGGCATAATTGTGTGAGACAGAGTCTATATATCATTAAAAAGTATGCCTTTTTTTTCAATTCGTCTCTGGTCATATCATATATTTACTTAAATAATAAACATTATAAAATGTCTTCCATAATATATTGCTCAATGTCCCTATAAATATTCTATTTCAACAGAAAAGCAGCAGATAGGAAATGGGAGAACTGATATTTTGGGTACAATTTTATGGGAATCTCTCTTCAATAGGCATGCTATAAATACAAATTGACACAAATAACTATGGTAAAGTTACTGTCATGATTTTTACACTATTGAACCATCATCATCTTCAGAAAGTTTTGGATAGTATCTATATACCAAGCATTTTAAATTACTTTCAATATGTCAACAAATTCAATTCTCACAAAGTATTATGTTTTTTTACACTCATTTTGAAGAAACTGAGGAACAGGTATTGAAGTAATTTCCCAAAGTTATCCAGCTACCAAGTAATGAGAAAAAGAATTAAACCCATGGTGTCTGATTTAATTAATTTTAATTTAAAATAGAATGCTGAATTATTCCATAATAAATTATTTTCTAATCTTGCCCTAAAACTAAAATTTTAAAGTTTTGAAATCTCATATATTTGAAGGGCATGGGTGTACTATATACAATATCTGCACAGTGTCCTAGTTTAAAAAGTATAATTCTGTCTGAATGAATGAACAAAGGTATTTTAAACAAATCTATAGTAAAATCAAATAGCCAACACTTTTTTATCTCGAAAAATCTAATTCTACAAAACCTACAAAATTATGAAAAATTTACCATTCATCATTCAACAAACCTACTCTATATCAGCACCTATTCCATACACTTAGATACAGCAGTATATGAAAACAAAAATCCCCGTCCGTAAGAACTTATGTAGAGAATGAGAGCCAGTCAATAAAAAGTAAACATAAGAAGTTAATTTTGAGGCATATGAGAAATTAATAAATGTCATAAAGAAAGAGCAGAGCAAGGTAAGTATTTGTAATACTACCTAATATGTTTAAGTCTTTAAAAAATAATCATGATCCTCCTTTGGGGGAAGAGAGTGGGCTGGTGTGTATGTGTGTGTATGTAAGGTGTTATGTCTGTGTGTGCGTTAACTACGTATTGCTATACAGAAGAGTTAGAGCAGCCAACTTCTAATGAAATTCACATTGATTTGATTATCTTCTAAAAGGTCACATACTATGTTAACCTTAGTTTATTTTCTGTACTTTAAATATTTTGGGCAATAACAACTATTACCAAATCTGATTTAGATGATAAAAGGAAAGATCTGTGAATGCCTATAGTGATACAGAATATTCATAGTCTGTCATGAGTAACCTCCAAGCAGTTAATGGCACCCTGAGTAAGTGAAATGATTTTGATTGTTTGTATTTTTTAAATTTCTTATTACACACACATACACACACACACACACACACACACACACACATCTTCTCTTTAGAGAACAAAATAAATCAACGTAAAGTTGTATTTTCACTCCAAAAGTATTGATAAGACATTACCAGATTTGATAAGGATATTTCTACTCCTACTTATAAGCATTAGAGCAAAACTATTCTGATTTTATATAAAATTTTAATCAGCTTCATGAAAATAGCAGTCTGCAAATATCCTTGAGTGAGAAAATTTATAAATGTTATCACATTCCAGGAAAAACCCTTCGAAAAGAGAATCCAAATGATTCTATAAATTCAGTATTTAATCCTCAGCAGATATTTCAGTTACAATATTTTCTACAATAATCGACTTGACAAAGTGAATACATCTCTTTTTTTAATTTCAAATAAACTCTTGGGATAAGCATAATCTCATAAAAATGATGAAATAGTCAAAGGATTGGAATTTACATAAGTATGATAATAATAATTTTCATTTTCTACCTTCTTGATTTGTACCTGTGTTCAGAAGAATTCCAAACTTATTTATTCTCAAGAAAGTATTGAGGAAGAAATGCACCGTTTGCAAATATAGAATTTTTCAGAGTGTTTTTTTATTTAGAAGGGATCAGATTTTCAAAACTCATTTTCTCAGATTCTTAGAGTCTATAGCTTTTTACTGATTTAGTTGCAAAGGACTGCAGAGATTAATGAAGAGGCTTGGTAAAATCATAGTCACATATGAAATCCGTATTTTGGTTATCTCCACAGAATATATAATTTTAGCTTATATTTATTTACCAGAACATGTACATTTGTGATGCTTATTTATTTTGCTAATTATACTTGTTTAGGAATTTCAAAGGAGAAAAACTGGGCCAAATACTAACATTTCTTTCATGTATTCATTCATACATATACTGATACATAAAAGTTTAAGGCATTATGTCTACTTTGAGTAAGATGGAACAAAAAATTAGAATATGATTCCTCGTTAACAGAGGCTAAATTTTAATAAAGAAGATTTTATGCTAAAAAATACTGTTAAAAGCGTCATTTGATTACTGTGTGGTATTCATATTCTAAATAAAAAATTAAGATTCTTCAGGGAAGAATCAATAGGAGTTTTGGAGGCCAAGTATTATTAGAAGTACAGTTTAGCTAGAATGATATGTTGAGAGAAGAAAATTAAGGGTTTCAAGTGTGAAGATAAGGACAATATACTTTATTCATTAGCCAACAGGGACTCATTTGCAGTTTCAAGAATGATTCTATCTATTATTTTCTGAATCATTCCACTCCTCCATTCTCATATGGAACTTCTTTATTTTAGGGACTTTAATCTTTAGCAGATGCTGTAAGTCTCCTGCTTGGTTTCATTTTTGTCTTGCTCATCCACACCTTTCTGGCCATTCTCCATTGTATCATGAGTGATCTCTATGGAATGTAAATCTAATCAATTCATTTCTGTGCTTAAAATTCTAAATAGTCTTTCCCTGCAAACAGAATACAATCCACTGTGTGTGGTCCTATCTGCTCTTCTCAGCTCACCTCTCATTGCCATGCACTCTATACTTATGAACAAACAGACACCATGGTTTCATAAACACACCGTATCAGTATTCCTCAATAAGTTTGTCTTCAACACTTAAAAAGCCTTTCCACTCTACTTTCTCATTTACCTATTATACCAATTCTTCTTTCAAGGTTTGGTTAAAACTCGATTTCTTCTGAAAAACCTTTTCTAAACTTTCTCCTCATTTAAGAACAATTAGCAACTCATTTACATATACTACCACAGCACTTTCTTTACACTTCAAAAGTAAAATTTGTCATTTAATTGGTCATTTACTTGTCTGTTTCCCATACAGGACTGCTGATTTTTGTCTTGACTGTCACTGTACTCCCCAGTAATCTGTAGTTTCTAGATAGTAAATGCTCAATAAATGTTGAATGAATGAATAAAAAAGATAGAATAAAATATAACTGCTAGAAGCTTTTAGTGATAGAACTTAATATGAAATTGATGAGACAGAGGGATTACTTACAAAATGGTAGCCACACCGACTTATCTTCCATTTTCCTACCTTGATTTTCTTCTTTCAAAGGACTTTTTTCTTTTTTTTTTTTTTTAATTTATTTATTTTATTTGTTTTTATTTTTGGCTGCATTGGGTCTTCATTGTTGCGCGCGGGCTTTCTCTAGTTGTGGTGAGCGGGGGCTACTCTTGGTTGCCGTGCAAGGGCTTCTCATTGCGGTGGCTTCTCTTGTTGCGGAGCACGGGCTCTAAGAGTGCGGGCTTCAGTAGTTGTGGCCCATGGGCTTAGTTGCTCCGCGGCATGTGGGATCTTCCCGGACCAGGGCTCAAACCTGTGTCCCCTGCATTAGCAGGCAGGTTCTTAACCACTGTGCCACCAGGGAAGCCCAAAGGACTTTTTTCTTACACTATTGCTTTGCCTAGAACATTGTTTTCACTCTTATTGTGAATTAACTTCGGTTATTACTTCATGATGGCATCCATCTAATCCTATCCTTCCAAAATGTTCTTCAGCATTACACTAACTGGTTTAAATGACATTGCTAATGTTGCCCCAACACAAAGTCTTGCATTTTGAGAATCTCAAAAAATCTCTTGTTTTGAGAACAAGATTGACTAAAATATATTAAAGAACAAATGACCCAATTTAAAAACTGTGTCATGCCACTCTGAAGTCTATGCATAGGATATAAATACTTCATTCATTCATTCATTCATAAAACACTTACAGTAAGGGTCTGGATATGACAGCCACTGGAAATTTAACATTTAATAAGATACTTTACATGTCTGTAAGTGGCAAATAGTTTGCAGTATAATATTTGAAGCAAAAAAGTAAATCATTAACATAATCATTGAAGACTCATTGCTTGGAATTTTCTTAAAACATTAATTTTTCAAACATTAAACATCAGATTAATTATTTAAATTTCCTAGGATAGTGCCTAGAACTGAGAATATTGCTTCCTATTCTTACTTGGTAAATAATTTATAACAAGAACTATGACAGAAGGATGGGAGTACTTATATGTCACAGCCAGGCATTTCTCTCCCTGTAAGATGATCAGATAATGATTTCTTGAAAAATAGTTGGTGTCGGCTGGTTGGTTCCAGGGTTTAAGGGATCATTTTTCTTTGTAAAAGGGATCTGTTATCACAGGGACCAGAGCACTCTTGCTCCTAAGTAGTGTATTGTTAGATACTGACACACAATTATTCCACTTTTTTTCAACTGTACATTCTTATAGATGTATTCTTCCCTTGAATAGATCCAGTTAGGTCTTATTCAGGCTTGGAAATTATTTTTTCCCAAAAGGTGACTTTCCATATCAGATTTCATCCTCTACATAGCTTGAACTCTCAAGAGGTGGTCTTTATATCTTATTCTTAAGTTTTGAAGTGGTTATTCACCTTTGCTCTCATGAACTTATCAAATTTACAAAACAATTATTTCTGAATTTTGATATCCAGAATTATATTCTTCTAGAGGTTCTGTATATGCCTAGAGCTGACTACATCAATATGTGGCCGAGAAATATCTGAGGATTTTCTAGTTTCAAACTACCAAAGGGTAAATTTCAATAAATTAACATGTTTTGTCATTTTTAAGGTAATTTGATTTTTATGGCAGTTGAAATTACAAATACAATTACAAACAAAACAACAAAGAAAATCAAGATTCCTGTATTATTTTAAATATTATCCTTTCCTGAGTAGTTCCCTTTGAGATTAACTTTAGCTAAGTCAAACTTCTCTAATTTTACTAGATAGATAGATAGATAGATAGATAGATAGAGATCAGTGTTTACATAAGCATTAAGACTAAACGTTACTTGTTTAAAATCAACTTCATTTATATAAAAATAAAAATATGTATATATATTTTTCTTTTGATTATGACTTTATTCTTTAATGATAAAATCCCTTAGATAAACATTTTTTTTTCTTTTCTCTTTTTTCCCTTTAATTCTTTGTCCCATAGCACAGTGCCTGATATCTAGTAGACTCTTAATAATTACTTACTGAATGTGGAAGTCTATTGTCATGAGTTTATGACACTGGAAATTCAAATGAGAAATAAAATGTGATTAATTTCTTGGTTTTGCTACTGTGTTATCTTAATGAGGGGTTTATTAATTTTGTATGGACTAGTGTCTAAGCGTGCAGGCTCTGGAATTCAAATGCCTGGGTTCAGATCCAGTGCAATACTCTGCTGTGTGACCTGGGACAAAAACAAGTATATTTTGAATATTAAAATTATTTGTAAACTAGTGAAATCCATTAGGAGTGAACTCATTTGAAACAATATAATGCCTGCTTTAATTTATAATTCATAGGCTACAGGTTAAGAAAGACAGAATTAATTAATTGAAATCAGTGGTAACTTTAGAATGATGTAAATGTAATAATTCTACAAATTCCTAGTTTTTTTCTCTCAAGATACCCAATAGGTAAGCAAATTTTATTTATTTTAACTTTTTAAACATTTCGTTTCCAGAGACATGGCTTGGAAAGTTACAATAGTCTCCAGTCCTTTGGTTTTTCTCCTAATCATCATTCTATCCATGAGGAATCATGTCACCTCTCATTTGCATGTTACAACAACATTGCTTCCACACTTTTTGCAAATTTGAGCACCCTTTTTAACATTAAGAAATGCCACCTAGAGGGGTAGGATAGGGAGGGTGGGAGGGAGGGAGATGCAAGAGGGAAGAGATATGGGAACATATGTATATGTATAACTGATTCACTTTGTTATAAACCAGAAACTAACACACCATTGTAAAGCAATTATACTCCAATAAAGATGTTAAAAAAAAAAAAGAAATATCAAGGTCCACCACACCACACTAATGTAGCTATACTAGCTGCTGTAAATAGTAGAATAAAATTAGTAATACTTTAAAATGGAGGCTCTCTAAAACACTTTAAATTATGAATACTCGAAAATACCTTCATGGTATTAAAAGTATAAACATTTTTAATATTTTAAAATTAGTAATATTATAAGATGCTTTTATTGTATTGATATTTTAGCAACAATTAATATAAATATATATTTGAAAATTAGCAGCATCTGTACATATGGAACAAAATTTATTTAGGCACAGAAAACTTTGTTTGTCTTAATACTGCTTTATTGAGTTGTGTTTGACATACAATAAAATTTACTCATTGTAAGTATAAAATTGGCACATTTTGCTAATTTTATACAGCCACGGTAACCACCACTACATCAAGATACATAACATTTAATTCACCTTAAAAAGTTCCTTTGTGCCTCTTTGCAGTCATTTACATCCTCTAATCCCCTCTAAACCAGGTATGTTTTGCAAATATTTTATTTCAAAAGGCTCGCTTTTTTGGTTAACTGCGTCTTCTGAAGGTCAAAAGCTGTAATTTTAATGAAGTGCAGTTAGCCATTTTCTCTTTAATAATGTGTGCTGTTTGTGTCATTATTAAAACAAATAAACAAACAAAAAAACAAAAACTTTGCCTAAACTAATACCATCCTCTAGAGAGGATGGAAGCACTGATCTACAAAATAAAATCCATGTACTTAGTATGGAAAATAAGACCCTTTCAGATTTTGATTCATTTCTGTCTTTTCAGTCCTATCTCTTCCTCTTTTAACATGCACACAATCTCTAGTTTTATTAAATTAAATTTATTACACATACATTAAATCAAAATAATTTCAAAAGACTGATAATTTTAAAAATTAGAATATTAGAGAAAAATATTTTAGAAACTTGTGGCATCTGAGGATAGAAAATATTTTATAAAGAACACACAAATAGGACAAATCAGAAAAGGCAACAGCAAAAACAAATGAGTGTTTTAAAATTAAAATCCTCTATAGTAAGAAAAACTGTAACAGAAAATGGAAACAGAAGTAAAGATAAGAAGAAAGTATTTTAACATAAAGTTTTAGTTTCAGAGAATATAAAGTATTTTGCAATAGGACTAACAAAAAGAGAATTGAAATTAAATACATGGTTAGAAAGAAAAACAGGTCATTCATAGAAGGAAAATATTGAATTTCTTGAAAGTATAAAATATGCTCAACTTTATGTTAATCAGGGAAATTTAACTGGAAACAATAATGAGACAACGATTGCATAACCATCTGATGACAAAAGTTGAAATGCCTAATATTACCAAGAGTTGGAGAGAATGAAGTTGGAAATATAAGCTGTTTCTAATAAATTTGAGTATGTGCACATCTAATGATTTAGTGATTCTACTGCTAAGAATATGCACTAGAGTTACTTTTGAAAAATGCTCAGTCTAAACATTAGGATTTCTTTAAAAATTGTATATTTACATATCAGCATGTATAGACCATAGATATTCTCTTAAGAGGAAAATATGAAGTATGCCACATTCTTAAATTGAACTTAATAAAATACTAGAAAATATAAATGAAGGCCCCATTATCTGCATACCAATTTTTTCTGGGAAAAGAAAAAAGAAATGGGACCCAAAGGAGGTACCGAGAAGAAATTCTCGTGGGGATGACAGAGGCAGGTCCAACCACACCCGCACATTTTAAGTCCCCTGCTAGCACCATCCCGATAACATCCCTTTTGTCAAAGCAATTCACATGGCCCAGTCCAAAGTCAAGAGGTATGTGGGGGTAGAAGGAGGTGATCATACTTTGCCTCTGTGGGAAGAACTACCATGGAACAAGGTAAAGTTAGAAGGAGAAGTGAAGAATAGAAGTCAATAATTCAATCTACCACACCTGAAGCAAATGTGAGAAATGTCAATATTTGTTCATTCTGGTTTTGGGTGTATTGGGGCCCATATTACTCTTCCTTTGCTTTTTCTGCATTTTAAAACTACTTCTAAATTTTAAAATTAACTACAGTATAATTAGTTATTATTAAGCTGCAGTATCTTTCATAAATTTATACACTTTTTTTTTCTACAGATTCTCTGTCCCACTGTCTACCTGATGAATTTATATTAATCCTTTAAAACAAAACTGAACTGTCACCTTCTCTGTGAAACTGCATCTTCTCTTTTCCATTGTGGTCAGTTAACCATTCCCTTGTTATTTTTAAAGAACTTTGTATGTACCTTATTTCTATTTTAGCACTCACCACACTTGTTCTAGTAATTTAATAATTCAACAGTCTCCTACCACTAAGTCAAGTTCCTTGCTATCAGAAAGTAGTTCCTATATATAAATATATAGTTGAATATATTACCTAGGATGGTAAAGCTTACTAACTCTTCACAGACATAGATCCCTTCTTTATTTTAGGCATACAAGTAAATAGGCCAAGTTTCCCAACATTGCTTGCATGTAAATGTGGCTATGTAACTGAGTTTTAGAAAGTGAGTAAAAATGATGTGAGCCACTTCCAAACTGTGTTCTTAAAAACTTCCTATTGTTTCCTCCTCTGGCTGGATGCATCTGTTGATGAGTAGTGAAGGAAGGCAAGAGTGGAAGGAGCCAGATAGCTCTTCTGCTAACTACCACACAAATAAGAAAACTTTTGATTGACTTGATCTCTCAGATATTCAAGCCCATTTCTTATGTTACTTATCCTACCTGCCTAATAGATCTAGCCTAGTAATTATCTTGTAGAAGCCATTCAATAAATGAATGCATAGAATAAAAAATAATTAGATTGATTACTGGCATTATACCTGAAAGAAAAAATGAGCTCTCTGGGCAAAATATTGAGATTTACTTTCTCAATGTTTTTAGAGTGAGGTACATGATACGGAGATATGAGTGTCAATACACAAAATTATCTGGTAATAAATTTAATATTATTTTTTCAGGATTTAAAAAAATTGCCTATGAAAATAAGATAAATGTGTTTTTGTGATTAATCCATCAAAACTGTTTTCAAGAAATGGAAGCTGGACTTCCCTGGTGGCGCAGTGGTTAAGAATCTGCCTGCCAATTCAGGGGACACGGGTTTGAGCCTTGGTCCGGGAAGATCCCACATGCCGTGGAGCAACTAAGCCCGTGCACCACAACTACTGAGCCTGCACTCTAGAGCTTGTGAGCCACAACTACTGAGCCCGCATGTCACAACTAGTGAAGCCTGCGTGCCTAGAACCCGTGCTCCACAACAAGAGAAGCCACTGCAATGAGAAGCCCACGCTCCGCAATGAAGAGTAGCCCTCACTTGCTGCAACTAGAGAGAAAAGCCCCCGCACAGCAATGAAGACCCAAGGCAGCCAAAAATAAATAAATAAATAAATTTGAAAAAAAAGAATTGCATAAACAGCCTGACCTTAAAAAAAAAAGAAAGAAATGGAAGCTACGGATTTGAAAAATTGTCAACAAACCTGACTGCATAGAAAATCATGTAATAAATATTTGTATATATATGAAGTTCTATTTAAAGGTAAACACTGATTATGGAAAAACACTTCTTTAGCTAATTGGCTCAGTGTAATTGAGGTCACCATTTAGCCATTTAAAAACTTTCATCACTAAATGCTTTTAAATATTTTATGAATCATGTAATTGCTCTGAGTATTTTTGTAAGCAATGTAGTTCATGCTAGAAAATGTATCTGCTACCTATGGGTCTCTCATAAAATCATATTTATGAAGCTTTTAAAGTAATCCTAGCAGACAGATCTAATCTGAGTAGATATCAGTAGGTTTATTTTCAAAGTGAAAAAATTATCAAACTTTATCTCCTCCTTTTACAGTCTCAAATTAAAGGCACTAAACATTAAAACATATATTGCATAGCTTTTTAAATATCAGGTATTACCAAAATTCAAATATTTCCAGATGGCTATTATTGCTAAGGATTTAGTTAATTGCAATTACCTTGAATTCAAAATGTGCACTTCCTTATAATTGATTTTATTTTATTTTATTTTTATTTTTTTTATATTTTAATTAATTAATTAATTTATTTATTTATTTTTGGCTGTGTTGGGTCTTCGTTTCTGTGCGAGGGCTTTCTCTAGTTGCGGCAAGCAGGGGCCACTCTTCATTGCGGTGCGCGGGCCTCTCACTGTCGCGGCCTCTCTTGTTGCGGAGCACAGGCTCCAGACGCGCAGGCTCAGTAGTTGTGGCTCACGGGCCTAGTTGCTCCGTGGCATGTGGGATCTTCCCAGACCAGGGCTTGAACCCGTGTCCCCTGCATTAGCAGGCAGATTCTACCACTGCGCCACCAGGGAAGCCCATAATTGATTTTAAATTACTTGATTCCTTCCTGCATTATTTATGTCATTAACAAAACCAACTTGCCACTAAGAAAATAATCCAAAGTATTAAGCATTGATAAATTTGCCTCTTAGGAATATATACCTATGAACCATGTCATTTCAAAATTAAAGCAGCTATTTTGTTTCTTTGACCAGGAAAGGATACATTGAACATAAAAACTGTCTTTATCAATGTTTTATATAACAGTAATTGAATAATATTTAAAAGATCTAAATGGATATATTTATTATTTTCATTGTTAAATTGATTTGCAATATTTAGTGCCAGTGCACAGAGACCTACTCAAAATCCTCTTTTCCAGGAATGGATTCTGATGCTCTGTTCTAAACCACACTGAACACCTTTATCTCTAGATGGTAACACTAGGAGCTATAAGACATATCAATAAGTTTCATGACACTCCCAGAATATGCTAGAACCCTTCTCATAATAACAGATAACTTCATAGAGATTCCAGGATGCACATGACTCAGGTTATTATGTTTCTTCTGTAAAAATGCATGTTCTTTCCGCAAAATACCTTTTCATGAAGTTTAATCTGATAGTGACCCACTATTCTTAATCAGCATGATGATGTTAATTTTTCAACTTTAACTCCTGCATTTCTCTGATATACATTCTCTACCTTAGAAAACTAGCCCTTTCATCATTACCAAGTTTTTAATTTTTGTATGAAATCCTCAGCATGTAAACATCAAATCCTTTTCTGTTTTTGAATAACCTATTTCTATCTTTGCTTATGATTGTCTTATTCATCATTATGCTAGTAGAACTCTTTTTTCTTTTTGCATTTTCTTTGTAAGTGTTCATTTCTTTTTCTTAGTACAAGAACACCATAACTTTCTTTGGGGCATGTCTTTCCTCTTTGTCTATTGTGTATAAACAGGTTGAAAATTTTTAAAATTCCTGATCATAGTAATTGCCTCAGGATAGACAGTCAATCTAATCAGAGGTATATCATTGATATATATATATATATATATATATATATATATATATACATACACACACACACACATTTCTTTTTTCAATACAGGAAACATAGAAAGTCAAACGACTACAGCCATATTGCCTCTATGATAGGAGAATCTGTCTCAAACCGAGCCAAAGTGAGAAAAAACAATCTCTCTTGTCCTTAAGGCAAAAATATTTGAAGCCATTCTCAATCTTCTCTTTTTGAATACCCTGGAAAATATTGCCAGACTTATTTTAAAAGATATACCAAAAGTAAGCATTTAAATAGTCAGTCAATGCTACCTTCATATGTTTGTCTTAACCAGTGTAATAGCCTCCTAATAATTCTCATTTTTCTATTCCTAGAATAATCTATTTTTACACAGTAACCATAAATCAGAATTTCTGCTTCTGACTATGATGCAATAGCTTAGATTAAAATAACCTTCTCCTATGCACAACTAGAGAAGATAATAAGTAGACTAAAAAATTATCTGAATGCACCAAAGAGCATCTTCTGCCAATACATAGAAGTAAGTGGGGTATTTTCTTCTTCTTCTTCTCATCAGGGCTTTCCAATTTCTAAGGCCCAGAGACCAAGTAAAAAACATTCTGCTTTTTATTGACATATCAAAACTTGTAGAGTGATTCTAAAGCTTAGAGGCAATTTTACAGTCTTAAATATGTGTGTGTGTGTGTGTGTGTGTGTGTGTGTGTGTGTGTGTCCAAGTAGTTAGAATGAGCACAGCAAACTAAATCCAAAAATGTAGAAGGAAGAAAATACTGAAGATAAGATTTAGTTATATAATTAATAAACTCCTAGCAAGATGAATCAAAGAGAGAGGGAAAAGATTGTAAAAATTAGGAATAAAGAGAACACATAAATAAATGTCCTAGAGCCTAAATATATGAGAGATTATGAAAAATTAGTCCAATAATTTAAATTATACATGAAATGGAAAAATTCCTTTAAAAAACAAAACATAATAACACTGACACAAGAAAATAGAGAAGATATGATGGATCTTTAAAGAAATTAATCCATAAATACAAATAATTCCACAAAGAAAATGGCAAGCCTACATTACTTTATAGTTAATTTTCTCAAACATTTGAGGAAGAAAGAACCCATCAATATCATATAAACTCTTCAAGACATGAGGAAAATAAGACACACTGTCCTTTTCATTCAGTGGTGCCAATATAACCTACTTACCAAAAACAAATATAGCCATTACAGAAAATTAAAATTACAAGCCAGAATCCTGTATGAATATAAACATAAAAATCTCAAACAAATAATAGTAAATTGAATTCAGCAAAATGTAAAAATAATAATATGTTACAATCAAATTAGATTTATTCCTGTAATGCAAATTTAGTTTATCATTTAAAAATGAGCCAAAGCAAGTCATCAAATTGAAAGAACAAAAGAGACAAATAATACAACGGATGAAGAAAAGTCTTTTGATAAAAATTCAAATCCCTATTATAATAAAATAATTTAAAAATAACTTTAGCAGATTAAAAATAGAAGGTACTTTCTTAATATAAAAGTCTATTTATGAAAAAAAAAAGCTTTAAGGAAACATCATACTTAATGATGTACTACTGAATACTTTTTATATAACATCAGGAATGTGAAAATGATGTCAAGGTTGAGAGAGAATTCTCTGCAGGGCTTTTCAGGACTAATTTTTGATGTTTGTATTGCACACAGCCTTGAAGAGAGTTCAGAAGCTGGCCTATACATTCACCAGATATGTGAAAAAGCTTCCTTATAATGCAGTGGAGGAAAGGATGGTCTCTTCAAAAATGGAGTTTATTTAATTGTATATTCATATAGAAATAATAAAAAATCTTGATCTCTACATCATCACATAAACAAAAGTAAATTCTAGTTATATGGTATGTGAAAGAATTTTTAAAAAGAGAGGGAAGGGCTTCCCCGGTGGCGCAGTGGTTGAGAATCTGCCTGCCAGTGCAGGGGACACAGGTTCGGGCCCTGGTCTGGGAAGATCCCATATGCCGCGGAGCAACTGGGCCCGTGAGCCACAACTACTGAGCCTGCACGTCTGGAGCCTGTGCTCCGCAACAAGAGAGGCCGTGATAGTGAGAGGCCCGCGCACCGTGATGAAGAGTGACCCCCACTTGCCGCAACTAGAGAAAGCCCTCGCACAGAAACGAAGACCCAACACAGCCATAAATAAATAAATTTTTTTAAAAAAAATAAAATAAAATAAAAGAGAGGGAAAAAAATTCTGTAACATAGAAAAATATCTTCATTACATTGCTATAGAGGGGAAAAAAAGTCATAATCAGGAAACAAAACACGTTAATTATACAAAGAACTGACAAATTGGAGTTCAATAAAACTGATTGATCGAAAATACCACTAAGGGAGGGGGAAGGGGAAGCTGGGACAAAGTAAGAGAGTGGCATGGACATATATATACTACCAAATGTAAAATAGATAGCTAGTGAGAAGCAGCCGCACAGCACAGGGAGATCAGCTCGGTGCTTTGTGTTCACCTAGTGGGGTGGGATAGGGAAGGTGGGAGGGAGATGCAAGAGGGAGGGGATATGGGGAAATATGTATACGTATAGCTGATTCACTTTGTTATAAAGCAGAAACGAACACACCATTGTAAAGCAATTATATTCCAATAAAGATGTTAAAAAAAATACCACTAAAATAATGAAAAATAATCCATGTAAGATACCCTTCAATAGGTGAATGGATAAACAAGCTGTTTATCACTTGATGGGTATAGAACTTTTTTTGGAATGGAATATTGTTCAGCAATAAAAGTAAATCAGCTACTAAACCACAGAAAGACTAGGAGGAATCTTAAGTGCTTATTGTTAAGTGAAAGAAGCCAGTCTGAAAAGGCTAAATACTGTGTGATTGTAAATATATGGCATCTGGAATTCCAAGGCAAAACTATAGAGATAGTAAAAGATCAGTGGTTGCCAGGAGCTTGGGGATGGGAAGGAAGGGTCAATAGGTGGAACACAGGGGATTTTTAGGGCAGTGAATCTATTCTGTATGATACTGTAATGGCAGATACATGACATTATACATTTGACAAAATCCGTAAAACCTAACAACACAAAAAGTGAACCTTCTTGTAAACTATGAACTTTAGTTAATAATAGTATATCAATATTGGTTCATCAATTGTAAAAATTGTATCACAGTAATGAAACCATGCAACTGAGATTGGAACTTGAACCTACGTGCCAGGACTCGAACCCGGCCAAAACCCAGGTTGGGACTTGAACCCATGGTCTTTTCATTGAGTTCACACACCTGGTCTCAGGACTTAATGAAGCTCAGGTTCTTAATGTCTCTTCACAGAAAGAATTCAGTGAGAAACAAAGTGATAGGTAAGAAGTGCATTTATTTAGAGAGAAACACACTCCACAGACAGAGTGTGGGCCATCTCAGAAGGCGAGAGGCCCCGAAATATGGAATGGTTAATTTTTATGGGCTGGGTAAGTTCATAGGCTAATGAGTGAGAGGATTATTCCAGTTCTTTGGGGGAAGGAGCAGGGATTTCCAGGAATTAGGCCATCGCCCACTTTTTGACTTTTTATGGTTGGCCTCAGAACTGTCATGGTGCCGGTGGGTATATAATTCAGCATATGCTGATGTATTACAATGAGCATATAATAAGGCTCAAGGTCCACTGGAAGTCGAATCTTCTGCCATCTTGGATCTAGTTGGTTCTAACCAGTTTTTATGATGTCCTATGGCTATATCATTCTTTTAAACGTTGTGCCCTGCCCACTTCCCCCCCACCCCACCCTGCCGTTTCAGTAACACAAGAAGTGAAAACTGTTTGGTGCAGGGAGGGGTGTAATGGGAACTCTGTTGGCTCAGCGCAATTTTCCTGTAAACCTAAAACTGCTCTAAAAAATAAAGTTTATTATTTTAAAAAAATTGACATAGTAGGAAAAGATATTTGCAATGTATATATTCAGCAAAGAATTCTCATCAAAAATCTTACACAAATTAGTAAGAAAAGTGTAAATAATTCAACACAGAGAAGAAATGTGAAAAGGCATTTCAAATCTAGGCTATCCAAATGGTCAATAAATATGAAAAAGCTGTTCAAATTCATCAGCCATAAGGTCAATCAAATTTAAAGCACAAAGACATACCATAACTTATCATCAAAATGGCTAAAATTAACAAAACAATAACTAGTGAGTATATAGAATAATTGTCACTCTCATACCTTGTTGGTATGTTTGAAAGCTGTCATTATCTATTGAAATTGAACATGCATTGCCCTATAACCATGAAAATCCATACCTGGGTATATAACAAAAGAAATGGGTACCGATGTATGCCAAAAGAAATCTGCAAGATATCCACAGCAGCATTATTCATAACAGATAAAAACTGGAATCAACCTAAAGGTCCATCTACAGTAGAATGTATCCATAAGTTTAGGTATAATTATGTGATGAAATACTTTATGCAGTAATGAAAAGTGAATAAGCTACTTACTGCATATGTATAAACACTTCATAAAATGTTTACTTAAAAACAAAACTAATTCAGAGCAGATAGTTTCTCTGTTCAAAACCCTCAAATGAAATCCCAGTTCTTTACAATGGCTTAGAAAGCCCCACAGAACACAAGCTTGAGGCTTCTTCTACCTCTTTATTCTTTGGATCATCCTGTTCCAGCCACCCAGGCTTCATTTGCTGTTCTTGTAACATACCAAGAACATTCTTCTCTAAGGTCTTTAGTATTTACTGTTCCCTCTTCTAGAATGTTCGTCCCATAAATACCTGCAGAGCCTACTTCTTGCTTCTTTCAAGCTTCTTCTTACACATTATCAACTCATAATGGACTTTAACAATCCCTTTTAAAATTGTCTCCCACTCTAAATTTATATTTCCTTATTTGCTTCATTTTTTTGTAGTTCTTACTACTTCTTAGCATATTTTATATAATTTTGTTCACTGCTTTACTCCCTAGCTTTCTGAAGGGTGAACAGTACACATATGGCTTTCAGTAAGTATTGATATAAGCTGAATGAATGAATGAATCAATCGATCAATGAGGGCACCTTAAATTGGGTTTTCTGTCACTTTAAAATTGTGTTAAAAAGTGATAAAATAATAATAAAAAAGAAATTAAAACAATGGTGATAAAAATAATAATAGCTGATATGTCGTGCTTACTATAACAGTTATTTTACATATATAAATTAATTTAATCCTTACAACAATCTTAAGAGAGGTACAAATGTTCTCTTGTTTTATCAGTAAGAAAACTGAGGCATCAGGATGGTGGATGCCATTCACAAGGCTAATAGGTGGGCAAGCCAGGATAAAAATCCAAAGTCTTATTCATTAGAATGCATTGCCTTCCCCCATACTAAGAAGTGTTCATTAATAAAAGGACATATGTGCATACATAGGTGAATAATCTGATTTTTTATTCATTAGTTAAAAGACACAACATCTCACCTGTATATTGATAGCTACACAGAAGAGTGGATAAGTAGCACAGTCCCAGTTTAATGCATGACCCCCTTAGCCTCCAAGTTCTCACTATGGGTCAAGTGTCTGCCACTGGTGGTGCCTAACTGGGAATGTGGATTATGTCAAGTCCTTAGAGAAACTAATTCTGTGTCCTCCTCATGGACTATTCATGGTCCCATAGCTACTCTCAATTTTGTTTGGAGAAACAAAATGCTGGCCGAATACAAACAGATAAGGGCATAATAAACTATGTAAAATAGTTTGCTGGCACTAGAACCTTTCACACCTGTTGCCTTTGTCAATACAGGAGAAGTTAAATAAAGCCCTAACCCATTACCAAGAAAACTCCATAGACCAGGTTGAATTTAATATCCAATTTCCAAATGTGATTAGAATATGTCCACCTAAGAAAGACCAGGTCTTAGGTCTATCTGAAATTCTACTCTTACATAAACCAGAGCCAGCACTAATGTCATTTTTCCAGAATCAGCACTCCTCTTTCCCCGAAAATTTTCTTTTTTAAATTTAGTTTTCCCCACTGAATATTTATAACAGCAATCATAAAGCAGAGAACAGGGGATGTTAAATGATTAAACATACCTCATAAGTTCTATAGCTATGGAAGTTATTAATATATTTAATAATGTTAAGGAAGATCAGTAAAGGTCTTTGTCTTAATTACAACATAGGTTCATTTGACTGTACTAGAGATAACCTTGGATCAGGCGAAAAAGAAATTTATTTCTCTATCATGTTAAATTTCACATGTACGTAATTCAGGCCTAGTAAGGCAGCCTGAAATCTTTTCAGATTCAGGCCCCTTTCAGCTTTCTCTTTCATTATTCTTAGGGAGAAATAATTGTACAAATTATCCAAGGTGGGGCTCTGGGCATAAATCCAGACTTCAAGCAAAAGAAGGCAGAAAAAGGAAAATTAAAATGTCATGTCAGTTTGTATCAATGACATATCCAGGATGTTAGAAAAGTCACTTACCCCTGGACACTGGCCAAAATTAGTGACATCTAACTTCAAGGAAATTTGGTAAATGTAATCTTCATTCTGGATGACCATGCATTCAGTAAAAAATCGAGTAATATTATGTTAAAAAAAAAGAGATAAACAGTCACTATGGGATAACTAACAGCCTTTGTTATTGATGTCATGATGCGAATCAGTGAGAATCCATTTTTAACTCACACCTCAAATGGAGTCATTCTTCCTGTCAAGAGAAGTGTGCTACCATGTGGTAAGTATAAATAGATGATCATCACAAGAAAAGAGGTAAATTGCAGCTTTGCTATTTTTGTTTTTGAATATGTATATGAACAAAAGACTTGGAAATTAAAGAAAACAAGCAATTATTGGCAGAGATTGAGAATTTCTGAAAGGTCTGATTGAAGTAGAGTGTATTGCGACTCTCAGAGCAGGATCAGCAGAAACTGAATTCAAAAATTAGAGCACTTCAAAAAAATCCCTTAGGAAAGAGAAGTAGATACTACGACAACCTCACACCTATTATTTCTCAAAGATAATTAGACATTTATAATGGAAACCTCTGGTTTTCACTTGTAGTTTACTACTTACAACTACATTAGGCTGTAAGTAATAGAAAGCCCAATTTCCAATGGCTTAATCACATATATATATATGTGTTTCTTGCGTATCAAGAAGTCCAGAGTTAGTCTATTAACTCCAAGATGTCATTAATATTCAGACTCTTGTTATTTTAGATCAATCATCTTTGGCATGTAGCTTTCAACTTCCTGTTTAAAAGATGGTTATTGATTTCTCAAGTGTAACATTTGACTTAGATGAAGGCAGAAAGAAGAGGTATGGCTAAAGAAAAAGGGTAAAGCTTCCTCGTTAGGTTGTTTTTTTTGTTATTATTCCAAATAGGTCAGTTAAAATCTACTGACCAAAATTGTATACTATGGACATCCTAGGAAAAAGGAAGTTTGAGAATCTGAAAATTAGAGGAAAACAAAGAAAATGAGACTGTCTTGGATGTTGGGTGGTCAATTGACAATGCCTGTAACATTACAAGTACAGGTTTCCCCTGCTATCCAAAAGTAGAGTGCTCCTATGAAAGCTTTCCTAAACCAAAGCTTAAAATAAAGAAGCAATTACCTTAAGACACACCTTGCTAACGGATATATAACATAAGTCAAAATAAAGCACAGGTGCTCAGAGACACAGTTCAAAGGTATGGTAGCTTGACGCTGAGATGCTGAGTGTAGGTCTGAGGGAGAGCTTGGCGGTCCCACTCTCATTGGTGGAGGTGCCCGCTGCCTCAAAAATAACTATAAAACTTGCTGCAAAACAAACACTGACCATTATTTTGGCTTTTCACTTTTTTTCTTAAAAGTGAAAACCCTCTTCACATTTCTTTTCGTCAGCCAAAACCAGTACTAATGTAGATCTTTCCTAGCAGTTAAGTGGCATAAAGTGAACTTTCAAAAAGTGGGTGATACCTGTAAGCAAACTACATGTTTACATTTATTTTTCAACAAAATCTTTTTTGTTTTTATAAAATACTGAGATTAAGGCATCTCTAAGTTGTGGCAGGAAAACTTTGTGATCCAGTAAACGTTGTCTGACAAATACAGTAAAGATTCTGCTACTGAGATTGGGTATGGCCTATTATACATTATACATATCTGAATCCCCCACAATCCTTAATAATTCTTTAAAATTGTAATACATAATAAGATTAACTATAAAACTGAGAAATAAAATAGTAAGTATTTTATTTAAAAATCATGAGATAGCCATTTGAAAGCATCTGGTTTTCAAATATGGCAAGTAGCAACACGTAGTTACCACTGATTCATACTGTATGACTCAAATTCATGCTGAATATAAGGGTAAAGGTAGATTGTATGCAAGGGAGGCACCCAAGTGATATACTCAGAATGTCTTCTTCATGTCAAGAACTGTAAATGGTCTGACATTTTTCCCTACTTGCAAGTTAACAAGTTAGTGTGTCACAGTTTCATGGATGTTGGCAGAAAACATGAGACTCCTGGATTAGTGTGGTATTGGCATTAGGATACAGATTTATGGAACAGAATAGAGAGTCCAGACATAAAGTCACACATATATGATCAATTGATTTTCAACCAAAGTGCTGAGTAATGGATAAAAAACAGAGATTTGAACAAACTGTGCCATAACAACTGAATGTCTTTATTCAGAGAAAAAATAAACCTAGAGTGGTGTCAGTGGGAAAGAGAGTAAGGACATCCAAATCTGCTCCTTCATAACAGTAATAAAAACATTAGGAAAAAAATGGTCAAAATCAACTTTTTTCAGAACTCTGGAAATGAACTAGATTCTTGGAGTGTTTACTCAAGAAAAATAGTAGAATATTGGTAAGAAAGGTGAGCTCTACGGCATTTTAATTAGTCCTATTCCCGTCTCCCTCTCTCCAGCTTCACAGTAGCTTTGGAAACCAACAGTTTTACAATCATGGTAGCTGTGGAAACCAGTGGCCTAGCAATCTCTAGAGGGAACATAAAGGGTTTGAGTCTCCAAAAACCAAATCCCTAGAAAACTGTCATTATCTGACAAGTAGGAAGTGCAAGCAAGAATAAAGGCTTAGGCAGAGTTGTCAACTGCTGTCTGAGTGCTGAAGGCAGGCACCAACGCATACACACAGAGCACTGTAGTAACAGTTAGGAGAATCAGTAGTTCAAGGCATTTAAGGAAATCTCTAATTGTTAGTTGACCACTAAGCTAATTGATCAGAGACTTCTGTGGGCACACAGGACAAAAAATACAGACCTAACAGAATTAGTTCAGTAAAGTCATTAATAAAGAGCAACAACAAAAAAAATGAGGAGGAGAAATCTAATTTCCAGAGTTGCCACATTATATTATTATTAAAGTCTAGTTCTCAATTAAAAATTTTTTGATACATACAAAGGAATAGGAAAGTATAGCACATACAGTTGAAAGAAGCAGTCAATACAAACAATCCCTGAGAAAACCAGATTTCAGACTTACTAGAAAAGATTTTATGTAAGCTATTTTAGACATGTTTAACAAAAGGAGATCATATTTAAGGTACTAAAGGAAAGTATGAAGATAATATCTATCAAATTAAAGAATATCAATAGAGAGATAATATTATTTAAAAAATAGAAATTATAGAGTTTAAAAGTCCAAAAACAGAAATGCAAAATTCACTAGAGAGGTCCAATAGCTGATTTGAAGTGGCAGAAAAAAGAATCAGTAAACTTGAAAGTAAACAGTTTATTAATCATATGATGAGACTTTTGGGGAGAGAAGGACAGGTTTACTAATCCAGTCCAAAAATAGCTTGAGGAACTCAGGAAAGGAGATTGACTTGGAGTTTTTATGGTAGAGAGAGTTGGGCCAAGGGCAGGGTTCCCTTACATACGGGATTTGAACTTCCCACTGGCGCTAAAGGAGACCACATCTGGGCTTTCTTATCAGCTTGCTCAGATATGAAGCAAAATGGGAAGCCAGAGAAGTGAGACCTAAAAACTGTCAACACACATAAAATGATGGAGTCAGACTCTTTAATACGCTTGTAATAGTTAAAAACTTCTTAGATCACAAACTGTGTGTTCAATAAAAGAATTGATTGAGTTGACTTCAAGCTTAAACACTTTTGCTCTTCAAAAGAAACTTCTAAGAAAATGAAAAGTCAAGTCACAAACTAGGAGTCCTATATATACTTACTAGACCTGAATCCAAAATAAATACCTTTTATAAATCAATAACAAGACACAAAAACGTAAAGAAATCGGTCAAAGTTTTAAATGATCACTTCACAGAAGAAGCTATACAAATTGTTAGTAATCACATGAAAATATACTCAACCTCATTTCTCATGAGTGAAATGAAAATTAACACAACAATGAGATAACTTTATCCATCCTTTATAATGGCTAAAATCAGAAAAACTCAATAGTAAGTACTGAAGAGGATGGGGAGGCACTAGTAGTCTCAAACATTGCTGAAAGGAATGTGAAATGACACAGCCAATTTGGCAAACTGTTTGGGAGTTCCTAATAAAATTAAACATATACCTATAGTATGACCCATCTTAGACTTTACCCAAGAGAAATTAAATCATATTTGCTCACAGAGGCTTGCATAATAATGTTTATATTAAGTTTATTCAGTATAATCCCCCTTGGAAACAAATGTCCATCAAAAGGTGAATTTGCAACTCAGTGTGGTTTATTCATTCAATGGAATACTATTCAGTAACAAAAATAAACTATTGACACACACAACAAAATGGATGAATCGAGAAAACATGCTGCTCAAAAGAAGCAGATATAAAAGAGTACATACTGAATGATTCCAGCTTGTCTGACATTTTAGAAAATACAAATCTAATACAGAATGAGAGTAAATAGATGGTTGCCTTGTCCTAGGACAGGAGAGAAGGTAGGTACTGTCTGTGAGAGGATACCAAAAAAGTTTTCGATGAGGTGAAATGTGGTGGTTACTCAAGTGCCTGAATTGGTTACACCTCATCAAAATATTTACTGAAAATGTATTTGACCACATATAAATTATACCTCATTAAAGTTATTAAAGATAACATGAACCTGCATAATACAATTTTCTTTTATTTTCTATAAAATACTACTGTTATTACTAAGAGAATAATACTAAATAAATGAATTTAAAAATATTTTATAATAGAATAATCAAGATATATCTTTTTATGAGATCAAAAGTAAGGCAAGATTACTATTGTGAATGAGGAAATTATAGTGTCCGCCTGAAGACTGCACTGCCAACAAAACAATCATTAGTTTATAACAGAGGTGGCTTCATTGTACTGACAATTTCATGCTGTTTCTCAGAAACAGGAAATCTTATATCTTAAGTATTTAATAATTCTATTATATGTAATATTTACCTTTCTGGGAAATATAAATGCTTGAAGACAGATTTAAACATTATCATCTGTTTCTTTCTAGGTTTTTATGCCAAATAAAAATACACAGTATTAAAATGTAATTTCTCTTTAGCTTAGAAAGTTTGTTGAAAATACAACTATTTTATTGTGCATCCTGTTGATATTAAATTGTTCTTCATTTTGCTGATGACTGGTAGGAAATTAGTTTCACCAATAGCTTAAACTTATACAAAAATTAAACAAAACATAAGTATTACTGTGGGAAGTATGCTTATCATTCTTAGAGAAATACAATCATAAATCATCCATCCCTGGTCTCTAAGATAGTCTCAAAGATCTAAGACTTTGGTGCATCCTGCAGCCTTTTTATTCATATATTTATTTTCCTTTTTACTACCCACTTAACTGTTTACTAACTTTTGACAGTGATTCTGCTTTTGACAGTTAATAATGGAAGCTATTACATCAAAGCAATGTGAGCAGCATTAATTAATACTAAAAGCAAGCTCAAAGTAAAAGACAAAACTCTCTTCCAGTTTGATAGAGACAAACAGACCAGTGTTAGAGTAGGAAACAAATTGTTTTTCTTCTCCTTCTTTGGTTTGCCAGGCTTGATCATGACCCAAAGGGAAAAGTGCATTAGATATACCAACTTGCACTTGGCTCCATAAAATGCCGTTTTCAATTATGTGCTTAGTGAGAAATGCCTCCCCTTGTGAAGCTTGTGTGCAGTTGAATAAAGTCTACTTTGGGGATAAATGCCATTGTTCTGTTTGGATAGAGAGCAATTTGCTGTACCTGAAGATCATACCATTATTAGAGAGATGCATGAGCACCAGTGTGGGCAGTCCACCTTCTCCTTTCCCCTGGGACATGATAGGTAATGTAATACACTCTTTGGCAATGAGTCTCTTATCTATTTAGTGCATATTGCCAGACATCAGACTTGCTCCAATATCTGGTAAAAATCATCTTCCTTTAGAAGAAAACTTAAGGGCTATGAGGCAATGACTTATTACCTCAGCATCAAGTTAGTTGTACTGTCAACCTTCTCTTAAATGGTACCTCAGTCCTAATGCCCAACATGTGTTTTGTTGTCTGTTATCATTCCACCACCTTGCCTCTGAGGTCCAGTAACTTCGTTCTTTATGTATGCTTCTATGGCAGACCCTTCCAAATTAAAGGTCATATATATTTATTTTAGTTTTTCTCTTTGCACACAATGCCTAGCATTATTTTTGGAATACATATTGAACTACATAGCGGTCTACTGAAATACAGCCTTTTCTTTAGAACTTCTCATTGTTGTGCTGTCTCCATTGTTTTTTTAAGTCTAGAGACCTGTCCTGAAACCTAAACCTTTTAAATCCCTGGTATTAGCAACCAACTCTTATGTTTACCTAAGAATCTAGATGTTTTTCTATACTGTCCTGTTTTTGATAGTTCCTCATAAACCTCAGGACCTGCATAGTCTCTTGTTTCTGTTCCACCTCTGCCCCAGTAGATGTGCCCCTGTCCAAATTCTTATATCATTAATGATAGATCAAAGATATACTATGTGTTTCTTAGGAATAAATAAATATACTGCCTAGGAATAAATAGTATGCTTTTAGAAAGAACACTGACTCTTTCAGGAAGCTCAGTACACTAAATAATACCTTATTTGTTGTACCCTTTAGTTTCCTAAATTCTACTTCTCTAGAAGGTTAAGTATTTAAGTTTATGTTGTAGTATTTCATTTCAAGGCATTTATTTGAGCATATACTAGTTCAAAAAAGCACTCATCTTTCAATAGGCAATTTAATAGCCTGAACAGGTTAATGTAACATAAACATTTTGATCACTTTTCCCCTTTCAAGGATAAATCCTCCAAAAGAGGGGACAAATATGCACTTATGAGGGATAAGACTATGCTTATTAGGCACAATATATAGCACCTAATATGTGTTTCATAAATATTTTTTACACAAATAGAAACAGCCAACTCCTAACATAATTAATGCAGGAGAGTTTGTAAATTTTCAGTCATTTCATTTCTGAAGTCTCTTGAATGCTATTAAGGATAACTACAGCCACCCCCTTTATTATTTTCAAAAAGAAAGGGTGACCTTTCAAGTCCTTAGGAAAGAAGTAAACTCATCTTCAGCAAAAAGAGCAGAGCACTGAAAATGAATTTTGTGTTTGTACAATATCAAACAGTTTATGCAATATTGATATTTTTAAAAACATGCATCATAAACTATTTCAGATGTGAGAATCCTTCTATCGCAATGTAAGGAATGGTGCCAGTTAGCATGTGAATTTTTTCACCATTTCCCCCACTTTTAAAACTACAAATTAGATTATTCAAATGTGCTCTCAAAGAGGTTACCCCTGGAAACCACTCTTAGGCTTCACCGGGTATAGAATAGCCTGCTGCTGATTGGTTTTAGCCTCAGGGAATATCTCACCAAGGCACAGCAGTCTCCAATGACTACCAATTTGCTTCCCAGTGTGATGCTAGGTATTGCCTGTGGTCATTAATGCCATATTTGCTAAAGGGCTTCACTGTTTACTGATTGCCCTTTCCTTCATTCACAGTTAAGACAAGGAAGACAAACAATTGCAGGTTTAAAATTTAACTCTCAAAGTTCTCAAGTTTAAGATTTTTACATTCAAGACACTTTTCTTTCAGATATTCTACCCATTCAGTTATAGAATTGTAGAACTCAGAACAGACTTTTTCTTCTTTTCTTTCTTTTTCACAAATTTCTCCCTTCAGGTAGCATAATGGGAGAAATACTCTCCATTTTATTCACATCATTTAACTTTTCATTTTAATTACTTCTGAAATTAAGTGTTTCAGTTAATATTTACTGAGTTTTGCTCTTACAGCTTTTGTTAATATCTCAAACATTAAAATTAAGAAAAATAATACATTTTCTGATAAACATGAAATTCACAGTGCACTGGCATACTAGTTATTGGAACTTGGACAACTGGCTTTATAAATTGGCTGATGGATTATTCAACCCTATGGAATCATCTAATTGGTAAATGGCAAATTCAATCTAATTTTCTTAATACCTGAACTTCTATTTAAAAATAATAACGTCAGTCAACAAAATAACATAGTAACAGTTATTTTTATGGGTTCCTTAACTTAGAATATGACACAATTTTAGCGATTAGAATAAATGACTTAAGTTTCTATACTTTAGATGGGGCTAAGGAGGAAAAGAAGCTACAGACCATATTTAAAGGAACTAAATATAGTTTGCAATAACCAGCAATAATAATTGATTGTACATTTATCAGACAACCTGTAGATTCATTCATACACCAAAATACTTGTAACTTTTAGACCTCAGCAATGTAAATATTTGTAAATTTAGGCAATAGTATGGATTTGGGAACTACACAATGGGCATGCCCCTACTAAAGCTGTATCATAAAGGCTGGCTATCTCTGGATTACTATATTGTGTTTAATATGGATGATATTTTATGCACTTATTTTTTATAAACAACTTACTGCTTGACCCTGCCCATTATTCAAATAGTAGTTATATTTCTATACTTTGCTTTCTCAAGTTTCCTTACATAGTAATTTAGATAGAGTTAGTCTTGGTCTATCAGTTCTACCAAGTTGATAGATTAATAATGATAAAACACTGGCAATTATGGAGATCAGTTACTATGTCATAGGCACTCTGCTAAGCCTTTAACATGCACTATTTCATTTTATCTTCACATCAAATAGAAATTATTACCATCATGTATAAGATAAGAAAGCTGAACCTCAGAGGGGTCATATAATTGTCCTAAATTCATACAATCATGAAAAGACTGTGTCAGAATGTTAACACAGCCAGTTTAGATTCCAGAGTCCCAACTTTTAAACATTCTGCATTATTGCTCCTAGTTCTGGTAGAATAAATATTTATTTGCAAAGTAGTCAGACTAACATTTTCACAAACCATTGAATCTCGGGATTGGAGAGGACCTTGAAGATTCTCCAAACTAATGTCTAATTAACTTTCTTTGTGATCACAACAATGTTGTCACCCAACTCTCAAACAACTTTCCACCAAAGGCCTCACTAGCTCCAAGTGTGGCCCATTCAGTGGAGAAATAGTTGAAAGTTGAACTGCTTGAAAGTTATTTCTCATAATGTGTTTTTGGCCAACTTGTATCTCTCTTCAAAGTATTCTAGTTCCCCTCCTTCAACTCTGAGTCAGGGCTTCTCTCATCTCTGACTCAACATTCATTGAATATCTGCAATGCACTAGGTAAGTGTTTTATTAAATATATGTTTCATTGAATATCTGCAATGCACTAGGTGTTTTATTAAATATATGTTATCTCATTTATTCCTAACCATAATTGTATGAAGTAAATATTTTTTCTTTAAAAAGGTTAAGAGAAATTGAATAATTGGCCAATAGTTGTAGAACAAATAAATGGTGGACCTCAGAGAGTACCTATGTCTTCTGACTCCAAATCCATTTTACCCTAGAGAATCATTCTTACAAATTTATAACTTAATAAATTTTGATTCACAAGAGGTATAATTATAACTCCCATTCATTTTCTATTTCTATATTCTGCTATGTTTTAATATTAATTTTAGGAATGCAAATATTTTCCTTGTTCTACCAACTTGGCTTTATATTCTGCTTTATGTTTGCAAATAACTTAAGCTAGCCCTTACTCCTAGACTGAAATATGACCATTCAAATAAATTCTCCAGTCAAATTGATTTCTCTCTTTATTATCTTCAAAAGTAAAACCCATACTAAGGGAATAACTAGGAAAAAATTTATGCAGAATAACCTCTAAATATGATATATTCACCCTGAACTAGAAGGACACTGTGAAGACAAAGCAAACATCAAATGAGGAAATATTTTAAATATATAATTTAGAGGGGAAATATTTCAGTCTAACTATTTATATCATAGTAATTATGTTGCCTTGGAAACATCTTTAACCTGCTTATTTAAACTAATATCATTTGCCAATTGCCCATGTATATATTTTATGCATAGGGGAATGACCTATTTTAACTCAAAAAAAGAAACATGAAACATTATAAAATTTTAACAAATATTAATTTTATGCATTATAATTATTTTATAATTCTTAAATGTGAGCTAACTTAGATAAAATGATTATATTAGTTCATAATTTCCTTTATCAAAATCTTGTTTCAGAAAAGGGTAATGTAATCTGATTTTCAGCATCGGCATCAACACATTACATGTTAAAGTTTTAAAAATCCTTTTCTCACAACATGTAGGTATAGCTCTCATGCAAGGAGATATAACATCTGATTCACTCAGATTCTCCATCCATATATCTTGAGGCCAAAAAATTAGACATAATTGTTAGATTCAAGCCATGTAATTAGACAGTATAACATCTAAGATACTTTTTTGTCAGTTTTCTAAAAAAGAATTTTAGTAAGTGATACATTACACCATAAAAGTCCTCCTTCAATAGGCCTTTTAATGATGATAAATAAAGAACTTATGCAAATCCAAGCAATTAATCCTTCTGAGGCATTCCACTGAAATCATTAATAAGGCACCCAGGAGGGAAATACACACATAAATTACTCTTTTGTGAATTCAAGCTTGGGATTGCCATATTTTTTTTCTCTACCCTTAAGAACAGTTAGTTTCAGTAGTAATTACATTCCTTTAAGCCTTTATTTAAATTAAAGTGTGGATTTGAAAGACATGTGTAAAATAAAATCATATTGCACATGTTGACAAAATAAATATAAAGTTATTTTAGATATCTCATTGAGTGTTTTCTTAATCCTCTTAGAATTTTTCTTTGAGGAAATGCCTAAGATGTCATATTCTTAATAAAAATGGAATTTATAGATATACAGCTACAAGTAAATATTTGAAACCTAAAGAACAATAAAGAGTACAATGCACATGAAAATCAAAAGTACTCTGACTACATTAAAAGGACCATCCATGATAAGATACACAACCTCATGGAAATGGCAAGTTATACTCCCAACTGACCTTTAATTTATTCACCATGTTAAGAATGTACCATTAAATAACCCCCAGTGCTGCCTTCCAGTGAGGAAACTGTGTTAGGCAAAGAAAAAGGAAAACACATTACTAGATACTGCAACAGATATGAATGTTACAATATTCATTATACACCTAATATGAATTCCCAAGTTCATAAAGGACATAGTCCTTGGGTCTAAACTTTGGAAGTACAAGTGTCATGTATTCTTGTTAAAACATAGATCCTTAGTGGAAGCATAATAACCTGATCATAGATATGTTCTCAATACCTATTTTGAAAGAAAGAAATAAAGTAATATTTTATAAGTTATGATAGCATAAAAAATTATTCAATTGGAAGTGAGTCTTTAGTTAAGAAGACTTACTGTGTATTAAACAAACATAAGAATAGAGCTACCATATGATCCTGCAATCCCACTCCTGGGCATATATCCAGAGAAAACCATAATTCGAAAAGATACATGCACCCCAATGTTCATAGCAGCACTATTTACAATAACCAAGACATGGAATCAACCTAAATGTCCATTGACAGATGAATGGATAAAGAAGATCTAATATATATATATATATATAAAAAATCTACAATGGAATATTACTCAGTCATAAAAAAGAATGAAATAATGCCATCTGCAGCAACATGGATGGACCTAGAGATTATCATACTAAGTGAAGTAAGCCAGACAGAGAAAGACAAATATCATATGACATTGCTTACATGTGAAATCTAAAAAAATGATACAAATGAATTTATGTATAAAACAGAAATAGACCCACAGACATAGAAAAAAAAGTCATGGTTACCATAGGGGAAATGGGGGCAGGGGATAAATTAGGAGTTTGGGATTAACATATACACACTACTATATATAAAATAGATAACAAACAAGGACCTACTGTATAGCACAGAGAACTATATTTGATATTTTGTAATAACCTATAAGAGAAAAGAATCTGAAAAAGAATAGATAGATGTATATGTATAACTGAATCACTTTGCGATATACCTGAAACTAACACAACATTGTAAATCAACTATACTTCCATAAAAAAAAAACTCAAAAAAAGAATGATGAGCCATGTATACTGAAGATTATAAATAAAATGAGAAAACTCCTTGAAATATTCAGGCAGTGAAAAACAGGTTACTATTAGAGAAACAAAAACCTAGCTGATGACAACAGGACAATCTCTAGAGAGTTTCAAGCTGAAAAGATTGTGGTTCAATAATTTTCTACCCAACAGAGCTGCCATTCACAAACAAATTTATAGAAAATATACCACCCATGTGCCTTTTCTTGAGAGTAAAATCAAAATGAAAAACTCAAATATAAAAAAAAAAAAAACCAAGATAAAAGGGAATCAACAGTGAAGGCTTTCTTAATTTTATCGTGGTTAAGATAATAAATGTTTCTTTAATAGTAAATGATACATAGTATATTGATAGTACTCATCAGGAGATTAACAACCACAAATTTTGTCAATAAAAATATAGAAAATGGAGTGAAAAATGTAAACAGTAATAATGGTGCTCAATTTCTTCTTTTTATGCCTAGTGAGGGCATGAGTCATTTCTCACTGGATTGTCCTTGCATTTCCGCTATCCAGTATAGTGCCTGGCACAGAGTAGACTCTTAAGCTGTATCTGTTGAACGAATCACCCTGGTGTGAGAGATAAGGAGTTAATACTGCTTCATTCTTGACATTGCTAATTTTGGAAATATGTATGTGAATATACATAATACTTAAAGGTACATATTATGGTGGATCAGAATAACCCTTTGTTTTTGCAAGCTTCATTTTAAGACACTCTTAATTAGAAGTCTGAGATGAGGCAGGGCTTGAGATGCTATGATTAGGGCACTGACAAAAATAGTGTTTAGACAGCCAGGATCTTGTTAGTTTTCCAGAATTAAGGAGAAAAGAGAAGTCAAGGAGTCCATGGGGGAAACCTGAACCTCCTGAAATACACTGTGATTGAGATGGCAGAGGTCTCTCTCTGAAAAGAATGACTGCATGAGTGGCTGTGAGAACTGCGAGGGCTGGACACCAGGCACCATAGTCCAGAGGACCTCAGGATGGAATTGTCATGGAGAAACTGGAACTCCCAATAGTGCCTGATGACCTTAAATATATCTCTTTTGGACTGTGTAAGGAGTTATTGTACCTGCGATCACCAGAAGCTATAAACTAGGGTTTCACACATTATTTTTATTGGTAAAATATTTTATACCAATCTTAGAGAGTGGGCACTCAAAGTGGAATAGACTTATATAAATAAATGTTTCTGTGCTTATAACCACTGTGCATGCACAATATTATAGATTATTGCATTTTTATTTACATTTTTCTTATATTCTAAAAACATATTATGAAACATGTATTCAATTACAATAAATATTTTTATTTTCTTGTTTAATTTCCTTCATATCTAAAAATTACAAAATATGGAAGTATTTGTGCTGTAATAAAGTTGGAGGAAAGGTTATAATATTTGTTGAAATACTATGTGTTTTGAATAGAGAATATTTACTTGTTCAAGTTTTCTCTGCCTCTTTGGTGTTCGTTCTCTCTCTCTCACTCTTTCTCTCTCCCTCCTTCCCCATCTCTTTCTTTCCTTCTATCTTTTCTCTCTTCCTTTCCTTTCCTCCTTCTCTTTTTCTGAGTAACATAAGACAGCTATCCCCAATGTCCCATATCCATTTTCTTTAATTGAAGTTAAAATATCTCTAACATGGCCTAAAGTACATCACTGTCACACATGTATACTTATTCTTGGTATAAATCTAAAAGACCTGCTACTAAAATAATCAAACCCCAATAATTAAATATTGAGAGTAAATTTTAGAAAGCACTACTTCGTTTTGATTAGAAATATTAACAGAATGTGCTTGGTAACACCTGTAAAAATATGTTTCCTTCAAGAGATTAGCAATACTCATTATCCAAACAAATTAAATTTGGAATTTAGAATTTTATTCTGCATTCAGTTGGAAATGTTGTATCAAGTTCAAGATAGCAAAAACAACTGAGAAAGTAGATGTGAAGTAATACTTTTCTCATATCATCAAACACAGACATAAATAATAATAATAAACAACAAATAAACCAACTAACCAACAAACAAAAAAAACTAGAAAAATCACAAAAGTGAAGATTAGGACAACCAAAACATCGGTAAATCAAAATTTTATAACTCATGTATTTACAAAAATCTACATATGCATTTGATGGCAACTGTAAATTATGATAAATGTCATTTTATAGTGGATTTACCAGTTTCACCATAATCTTGGGCATTGTGTTGAAACACAGATTTGTATTAAATAATATTGTTTTTAATTAAGCAGTTCACTTGATTTTCCAGTCCAAAAGACTACAGATACTTTCATTCATTGACATTTATTTTTAATTTTTTTAATTAAAAAAATTTGTTGAGGTATAGGTGACTCATTTAACATTTATTGATTGCCTTTCTTGTATAAGGTATTGTACTAGATGCTTATATATATCAGGGTTCTTAAGTTGGGCTCTCTGGACATCTGGGGCCTGATAATTCTTTAATTCTTTGTTGTGTGTATTAGTTAGCATTCTCCAGAAACTAACAGTATGAAGGGGTGTGTGTGTGTGTGTGTGTTTGTGTGTGCATGAAATCTGCAGGGTGAGTCGATAAGCTGGAGACCCAGGAGAGCTGATAGTATGTATTTTCAGACCAAAGGATGGCAAGAAGAATCAACATTTTAGTGCTGATCAAAGGCAGGAGAAAGCTAGTGGCCCAGTTTGAAGGCAGGCAGGCAGGCAGGAGGAATTGTCTCTTACTGGAGAAGGATCAGGCCTAGAGGTTCTAGTTAGGCTTTAACTGACTGGATTAAAGCCACACATCTTAGGGAGGGTTTTACTTAGTTCACCAATTTAAATGTTAATCTCATCCCAAAACACATCACAGATTAATATTTGACCAAATATCTGGGTACCCTGTGGCCCAGTCAAGTGGACACATAATATTAACCATCACATTTTGCAGAAGCTAGTCTTGTGCATTGGAGGATGTTTAGCAGCATCTCTAGCCTCTAAACACTAGATACTAATAGCACTCCTCTTATTCAGTTGTGACAACAAAACAACAGCAAGAACAAAGTGTTTCTAAGCATTGCAAATGTCCTCTAGGTGAAAAAAAAAATCTGGTTGATAGCCACTCTCACACATTATCATCTTTAATCTTCACAACAAATTTTCTAGGAAGATAATATTATTATCATTATATAAATGAGAAACTGAGGCTCAGAATAATTACGTAATGTGCCTAATGTCACAAAGCTAATACAGTTATGAAACCAGTATTTAAATTCATGTCTGTGTGACTCCAGACTGCATTCTATTTTTAGTACTTCAGGCTGTCCAACTGGCAGTTGAAAGCTGAACCAGAAGCTCAAGAGACAGATTGGCCAAGAAATATAGGTTATGAGTCAATATAGCATACAGAAAATAGTTGAGTCCATAGTTGTGGAAGATAAATTTCATTCACTTAGGAGAAGCAATATAATTATTAGCCTCAAGAGGAAGGAATACTTCCTGAGGGAAAATATGGACTCATAATTCCCCATGGATTTGGTGGTCCATATAAGCCAACCTAATTGAGCTGAATCAAAACATCATTGTGGTGATATTTATGAGTCATTGAGTCTCTTCTCAAGAGACTTCTTCCCCTTCTACTGTGAAATATTCACAATAAAATTATTTCCTCTGGAAGGCATGTGTGTGTTAAAATTTACTAACACATGACCACAAATTAATATATTGGACTAATAAAATATTACCTAATAAAAAACAGAGGCCTGAGATGAAAAGAATATGAAATAAGTAAATTTAGATGTGCATAATAGACATAGGGTGAGCTGTCCTGGGGAGAGAAAAAGGTAAGCATGAAAAAAGCTATCTCCATTCTAAACAAAAGTAAGTAAAATGGATGAGATTCTATGATTTTGTAATACCCTGGCTTATTCCCACAAAATTAGGATAAATAAGAGAACTGTCTAGGGTTTTGCTTGTAATCTGTGGTAACTATCCTCCAAGATGATTTTCGGTTACTTTTGCCTTCTGGTATCCATTTCCTTGTGTAGTTCTCTCCTACACTGAATAGAATTGACTTGTGGAACAAACAGGATATTCCAGGAATAACAGAGTATGACTTCTGAATCTAGGTCTTTAAGGTGATTGTGCCTTCCTCCATGGCTTCTGTTGGATGACTCACTCTGAGGAAACCAGCTACACTAAGGAAAGGTCAACATAATGAGGAACTTGAGGTTTCCTGCCAACAGTTAGCACTAATTTGCCAGGCAAGTAAGTGAGCCATACAGGAAGCAGATATACCAGCTCGGGTTAAGCCTTCATATGACTGCAGCCATGCCAACATCTTGACTGAACCCTCATGAGAAACTCTGAGCTAGAACTACTTAGCTAAACTATTCTTAAATTTGTGACACTGAGAAACCGTGAAATGATATTTATTGTTCTTTTAAATGACTACATTTTGAGGTATAATAATTTGTTAGGAAGCAATAAATAAATAGAACATCAGTTTAGAAGTAGGCTAGGATAGGGAGAGACATCGAAAATATTTAAGTAGTCATATTTTTACTTGGTCTATCTTCACCATAAATATGCAAACTAAGATTTCAAGATTGAAACAAAAAGGCTACCACAGAGTTGATTTCTAAAGCATTTTTCATTGAACCTATGTATGATTCCACTAAGGGTATAAGTTAAAGGAGCCCAAATATAGGAAAAGATTGACATAATATATTTGAAAATAAAATAAATATACTAAACCTTCCCAATCCTTCATGCTGTTCTCAATAGGGAGACAAACCATTACAGTGTGGGGGAAAAATGCTTCCAAAAAAATTCTCCAATTGGAAAATTCTAAAATGCCTTTTAGCTAGTCTAAATATGCTTGAACATCAAAATTAGTTCACATAAAACTAGACTAAATCTATAAAAGTCAGCCAGAATTCAGAGCATCACGTAATTTGTGTACTACAATCAATTGAACCTATTGATGACTAGTAAACACTAGATGGGGTATTATGCAAGAGTTCAAAAACTGATTAAAAAGTTCAAAATGATTTCCCAGAGAAAGGCATTGACTCTATTGCTATTGATTTAACCTGAAGCAGTCCATATGTAAACACTACTGTATTTGCAACTTATAAAATAAGCAGCTTAAAATGAAAAATTAATGTACATTGATCAATTGCTCAAGAAGTCTAAGTTTTATGAAAGAGTTATAACAAACCCAGTGAAACTATACACTTATGTAATTTTAGAAGTCAAATAATATTTTACGCTATATGTCACTTTGTCTACTGCTATTATAAATGATGGTGACTTAATGATAACCTTTGAAAGGCATTTATTTGTAATGATTTAAAAATATGTTTCGACAAGGGATGCCAACAGTGGATGCCAACTGATTCATTCCCCAACCAGATTTTCACTCCCATCTTAAGCGTTATGACATCTTTAGCTCTTTAAAGACAAATCAGTATGGGCCTTTCAGGCAGATGCAATTACTGTACTCACTTCTGGTTTAAGTTTTTGTAGGTAGTCCAAATTTTTATTGAAACATCCCCAATGATGTAGATTAAAAAAACAAAATCAATACTCTTTAATAAAAACATGACATTTAAATGAACTTTGCAAGTGTCTGAGAAGAATTTTCACTAACTAAAACGCGGTTCTCAATGTGTGGTCTCTGAACCAGCAGCACAAGCATCACCTGGGTATCTGTTATCAATGTAAACTGCTGAACCCCAATTTACACATACAGAATGTGAAACTTTGTAGGTAGGGCTCAGCAATTTTCCTTTTAATAAGTCCTCCATGTGATTCAGATGCATGGTAAAGATTGAGGACCAATTAGAAAGTAGAAGAAACTGGACTAATAAACACAATCAGAACTATGCATGCTTATTGGCAAAGACAACATCTCACATTCAAAAAATAAGTAGGAAGAGGTTTTGGCTCAGCTCCACTAACCACTCCTAATTCAGAAATACAGACTCTGTTACTCCAACCACAATCAAAACAAAAACAAAAATGGTATCTACTCTTCTACTACATGACACTACCTTGTGAGACTGCCAAAATTCTGTCCTCACGTCTCCTAAAATTATGTTTTTACTATAAGCATTCAGAGAGTAAATTATTAACACACAGTGTTATTGCAATACATTATAGACATATATTGATGCCAATAACTCTGGGAGTAATAGCTCCTGATAATGGTAGTTTTTGTTTGTGTTCATTTGGGAGCAACAACTAATAATATGGAATTAATATTGTGACTTTCTCACAGTCTAAAAATGTGGTAGTAAGAGTAGAGGCCAATCTAATCTCTTACATTCCAAAGACTCACACAAGCTGAAGAAAATTTTCTTAAAACAAAACAAAGATCTCTGTTACACCATGAAACAATCTAACAAAATTAATCAAATTTTAGTTTTTCAACCTTAACCTGATTTTTCCTGCAAGTACATTCAACTGGACACCTCATTATCTTTATTGTCAATACCCCAAAATATCTTCAAGGCCTCTTCCCTGTGTTCCTATAAAGGGGTCTTTTCCTTACCACATTTTGTTCTTGGTCATTTAGTTTTCTCTATTTTCTTTCACAACACTTGAAATTGAGGGTGATATTCATTTTTATGTGTTTTATTATTTAATATGTATATTTTCCTCCCATAGTTTCTTCAGAACAGTGGCCATGTCCTTTTTCTTTACATCGAATGTCTAGAAACTAGATTAGTGCCTGAGATGTTGTAGACACAATAAATATGGGTGGAATGAAGGAATAAATGAAGGGGATAAATGCTTGGCTGTCTGTCTTACTTTTCATTGGGTTCTTCTGAACTATTATTGTATCAGACACATGGTGGACATGTAACAAATATTTGCTCAATTAAAAAATTTGCTAATTTTTTGAAACTACTTTTCCCAGCCTTAGCTTTGCCTTTAAATTAAAAAGTTAAAGTTACAGATATTTTATGATTTATATGTATTCAAATAAAGTTTTTCCCCTTTATGTGATTTCTTGCCATAATTCTGACCTGACACTGACAAGTTTCACATTTCTGCTTTTTTATAAGCCTTGAAGTATCCCTGATTAACTCCCAGAGCAGGAGTCTCTGACAGCAAACATAGATAAAAGAGAAATTATCATAAAACTTAAAATGTTTCCTTAGATTATTTTGTTTTTCTCTTTTATTTTAAAAGACATGTTATCCAATTTATAGAATTTTAAAAATAAGGTAATGGAATTAAAATGTATGTTCTATTTGCCAGGCATAGTATTTTATCTACATTACTGTATCAATTTATATACAAAATTTCTAAAATAATTTTTAGCCCCTCTGTTTTATAGAATAGGAAACTGTGAGAAAAAATAATTAATTTGTCTAAGGTGAACTCATCAGTGTGTTTTACATCTAAGAATTATACTTAAGTCTATTTGATTCTTCTAATAGATGAGTTATCTCTTGTGTAACAAATAACCCCAAATTTAGTGGCTTAAAACAACCGAACTTCATTACTTTCTACAATTCTATGTGTCGCTGATGGTTCTTTGAGTCTAGGCTGGATTAGCTGATCTTTATTGTCAGCTGTGGCTTGACTGGACCTAGATAGTGTAGGATGGCCTCACTCACAGACCCAGCAGCTGGCCATCAACCACAGTGCCTCAGTTCTTCTTTACATGGACTTTCCATCAGGCTGGCTCAGGCTGTTCATGGGATGAGAGCAAGCCCCATTACATAAATACTTTTCAACCTCTGCTTGCATCATGTTTGCTAATATCTCATTGACAGAGCGCACATTGAACTCAGAATGAATGTAAACAAGTCACATGGTCAAGCCTAGATTCAAAGGAGAAACTTCTTCCTATACAGTTTTTAGAACAAGGTCTGAATTGTGTTTTTATCCAAATAATCTCAATTGCACATACTCAAGATACAAGTAAATTCCTGGATGTATAACTGAGAAGGCATTCAATATTCTCAAGGCAGGAGACCAAATTTTGATAATTATTTGTTTGGAGACATACATAATTACTCAGAAATATGTTTAATCTATTCATTCATATTTTAATAATAGTTTACAAAACTTATGCTGATATATTTTCTAGGTGGAATGATTTGAACTCTATTTTTCTATAACATTGCATACTTTATTTCCATAAGGATTGTCTTATGTTTCTGAAAGTTTATGAAAGATAGTAATTGAGAAGTGAGAACCATTCTATAGTCAAAAGAGTTGTTGATTAAAATGCATCCCCTATACAAGCATTTTAGTTAGTGGTCAATCAGTATGCTTGAGCACATGGTGTAACACGGAAACCCTTGAGTGCTTTGTCTCCAATGTATACAATGTGTCTTTGCTACAACCAAGTACAGTATAGAGTTAGAACACTGTCTATTAAATAGAGCATCATTTGGCCAGTCAAATCAATGTTTTGAAGCAGGACATAGCTTGCTATGAATAAGAAATAAAAGTCTTAGTATGGCCATAAGAAGAAAGACAAATGCTTATTTCCTGAAATTTGGAAATATATTGCCTTATTAGTGAATAGCAGCATATGGTCAGATAACTGTTATATTCACACAGCTCTATTATCTGTTTCTATTTTTATATTCACCATGCAACCTTTTTTAAATTTAATAGTGACTGCTTTATAATCACTGTTAACTTGTTTCATCTCATTTTCAGCCTTTTAATTCATTCTACTGAGTCTCCAAAAATTCTAGATCTGAATGTGCTTTGAACTTAGAAAGATAAATAAACATTTTCCTATCTGGATCTAAAGGGATAAATTAGGTAATGATCATTTAATTTATATAACGATTTGTCACAGTATTCCTTTCAATAGCCACACTCTGTCATATTAAAATATGAATTGATTTATAAATGATGATTTACACACTTGCCTGGAGAATAATACAACTTATTGACATGAAGACTGCATTATAAAACTCATTAACTATGAATCCATTTTTCTAAAATAGATGCAGTGGAAATTGGATAATACATTATAACGTTTTTTTCTAAAATGGTTTATATGAAATGGTCACTTTGATAACCTCAGGTAGATGCTATATCACAAAATATTTATTTCAGCTAGAACTTAGTCTATAGTTCAATATAGGTTGAATAATTTTACATAAGCACAGGCTGTATCTCTTCTAAATAAAGCACATATTTGATAGTACATCTTCTTGCCAGATTAGATGACAAGCAATATTCAAATCACAAAATCCTTTTGTATAAACAGGCTGTTACTATAGTGCCAGATTATAACTTTTCAATTACCATATGTTTCTAAATGTTTATTTAGGATTTTAGAAATAGTGTGGCCTTTTCCTGCAAGCAATCAAATAAAACAAACCTTTATTTTGATAATATTTGAAAGCATAAATGCTGGAAAGTAGATGAAAAATGATGTTTTAAATCTCAGCTTGATAGAATAGAATTATAGTATTTTGACCTAGAAAAAACTGAAATTTACTTGAAAGACCACTAACGCACACAACTAATACCAAAAAATAAACATAGTAAGAACACTGTCACGAAGCACATTTCTGTTTCTTTTATGAAAGTGTCATTGAATAGCAACAATACTGGAAGCTTGAAACTGCTTTGATTAAAGAAATAGTTTTCAGAGGGCTCTCTTTTTTCTCAAAGCATAATATTAAATTGTCAGAGATACCTTCTTAAATTATGTGCCATGTTTTCTACAATGAAATTAATTAAAGGAATAGATCCCAATGCTCATGACACTGGCTCCTTTGAATCAGGATTATATTCCTATTTTGATCATATCTGAAGTACAGATTTCCAGAATAGTATAAATCTGTATAACTGAATTTCAGTTGGAAGCTTATGTACTTTGCTTTCTTCTTCCATATTGTTGTATCTAACACTCGACAGTTTCCATCATTGTTCTTTAAAAAGAACTTTTTACATTTTTTTTTTCTTTTCTAAAATTGTAAAATAGCTTTATCACCATTTATCACTGTATCTTAAAGTGGAAAAGAACAAATGATTAAATATTCATATATTATGTCATATATTGAATAGTCATAGATATGGGATATTGGGGAGAAAATGTGCAGTTTTCCCTATTGCATCTCTGCATGGGCACTTAACTTAGTAGGAGAAAATTTTTTTATTGATTGCTGAAGAAAAAAATGGAACCACATTTTTCCAAACATTCTTGAATTTACAAAATGCTTCTTTTATAGTCTTCAAGTTATGCTAGTCTTTGACTTAAAGGTCAGAAAATTAAGCAGAGACAAATAAAAAATACTTTTTAAAAAATGATTTATATGATTAAAGACTACCTGCTGTGAAAGTGTATTTACTAGAAAATTTTAAAAATCGTGTTTTTTCTAAGTTGTAAATACACGGACACATGTACGTTTATCTGAAAAAACATACTGGATTTGGAAGCTGAAATGTCATGGAAGTCATCCAAAATAATGTGTGGAGATAGTCACAGCTAAGAAGGCATCCCTAAAAAGCCAGTGTCTAGATGCCACATGAAAGTGATATGCTAAGAACAGAAATGCTATTTTATATATAGTAGTATGCATATGTCAATCCCAATCTCCCAATTTATCCCTCCCCCCCCCTTTCCCCCTTGGTAACCATAAGTTTGTTTTCTACATCTGTGACTCTATTTCAGTTTTGTATATTAGTTCATTTGTACCATTTTTTAAGATTCCACATATAAGCGATATCATATGATATTTGTCTTTCTCTGTCTTACTTCACTCAGTATGACAATCTCTAGGTCCATCCATGTTTTTGTTCTTTCTATGGCTGAGTAATATTCCATTGTATATATGGACCACATCTTTATCCATTCATCCGTCAATGGATGTATATGTATATGTATAAATGATTCACTTTGCTATACAGCAGAATCTAACACAACATTGTAAATCAACTATACTCCAATAAAAATTAATTTAAAAAGTTAAAAAAAATAACAAACAGAAATGCTAGAGAAAAGGCATGAGGAAAACAGGGCAGACTGGGTCCATGGCATTATTTCTACAATTTAAACATCAAGGAAAATGTAAGCACATTTCAATAAATAAAAGGCATTTAGTCATCATTAATTTATTTTGTTAAAAATTAATTTTACCTAAGGATATTAAACAAGAAAATACAATGTTTGATTGATTTTCCATAGACCACAATTTTCTACTTTTCCTCATTTTATTTTTAGTTTACTATAATTATTTTAAATTCATCAGGTTTGATATCTTTCTCTGTCAATTTCAGTATAAAATTTAATGTATTAGTATTTTTTTCTTGCTATGTCAAATTTCAATAATCATAGCCTTTGCCAAAGTGAAGTTGTTTTTCCTTCTACTTCCTCTTCATTCTCTCCCTATTCTCCCTTCCCTCTCCTCTTTTAGTCTTATCAAATACAATATTCCTGAATCATTTCTAAGAAATATATATATTCCAAGAAATTATAATCTCCATGAGGGTAGGAATTTCTGACCACTTTGCTCATTACTATATTGCCTGTGATTCTACAAATGTCTGAGTCATAGGAAGCACTCAAAAATATTCAGACAAATTTCAATTAAATATCACATATGACAACATACAGTTTAAACTTGTGTCAGTTTCATGCTATTTCCTCATAAACTTAAAGAAATATTTGATCATTTTTAATTATGTTTTAGAGCAGAGTTAAAGGATCTGAAAACAAGATACAGTCAAAACACCATAATCGAAGTGGTAGATTCAAATCATTGGGGTCAAAACATCCTGAGTTTTGCCAAGTCTTGTCTGAATAGGCCAGTCCAACCACAAAAAGAAACGGCTGAATGATGTTCCCTGTTTGCTGGCAGAAGGATGTATTTCTCACATTTTTCAGAATACATTAATGTATTTCATAGTACAAGCCAGTTTCTCTGCTGGAAATGCTCCCTATCCAATGCTTCAATTGGCTTCTTCTTGTATTTCAGATCTCAGTTCAAATGTCAGTTTTGAGAGAATTCCATTTCCATGATCCCATATAAAGAAGCTTCCCCACCTCCCTGTTATTCTCTATCACTTAGTATCTTCACACTATTATATATGCAGGCACACATACTCATACATACACGCTGTGCATGTTTAGTTTACAGTGATCAGTCTTCCACACTAGAAGTTAAATTCATGAAAGGCTGCGTACAGAATCATCTTCTGCCTATTCCAGTTGTATCCTCAGGATCTACACAGTGGATGGTAAAAGGAAATTATGGTAAGAAAGTGGAAATACCTCACTGTGTTGAAACTTAAGCTCCACACCGTCAAGGTTGTCTTTTATTGAGTGTTTTTTCTTTTTTGTTTTTTTTCTTTTTTTGATGCCAGGGATGTAGAAGGTACTCAACTAATATTTATAGATTTAAATCAAGATGTCCACATAGGTTCATCTCTTAAGGGGTCCATTTCTTTGGTATCTTTCCCTTGGGCAAAAATATAATAACTTCCTGCTTAAAAGTTTCTCCCTCTTTCTCATAATTCCCTTCAGTTGGCCTGCAATTACCTAATGCTATAGCAAACTCCCATATGATTATTTTTGGATTCATGGAATTCATTGTGGCCTATGTTAATGGTCCAATGTGGAGAATGTGAAACAAAGGGCATCAGCCAGTTGAAAATCTCAGCCAAGACCTAAGATAAAGTATAGAGTACTGGTTAAAAGCATAGGTTCTGCAGTCACATTGAGTTTAATTCAAATCCCAGCTCTTCCCATCATTAGGTATGTGATTCCGAGCAACTTAACTTGGTCACTAGTTGTGCCAGAGTCTCTTTATCTGTAAAATATTATAGAAGCTACTCATACATATTTTGTGAAGATTAAACAACTCAATATATGTAAAAAACTTAGAACTGTGTGTAGCATGTTATAAACAATATGAGTATTATCTATTACTTTAAAATATATAATGCAAGAAGGAAACTTCTAGAAAAGGATTGGAGGAGGCTAACTCTGAAGAAGAAGTCTGACCATCTTATAGTCTGGCTCTTCTATGTTATTTATAAGTTAATAACCTTTTCAAGTTATTTAACTTCTCTTTATCTTAATTAGCTGATTTATGAAATTGGTGTTATAGTAATACTGCCTACCTCAGATGGATTTTATGAATTACAATATGGAAAGTGCTTAAAACAGTGCCAGGTACATACTAACACTCTTAAAAAGTGAACTATTTTGATAGTGATGCTGCTGCTGATGGTGATCATCCTAGAAAGGTATCCAAAATATGTGGCAAAATTTTAAGTGTAGTGTGGTAAGGTTACTGGTGACTTTTATTTTCTACTTTCTGTGTACTTAAAATGTACTGTTTATAAAACTTTCTTTTCTGGATAAAAAAGGAAATATTAGTGTTGTTTGTACGTGAAATTTTCTGGCTGCCAATGTTTCATCAGAAAGGGTCATACAGTTATTCATCAATGCATCTTACTAGATTCCTGTCAAATGCATTTAATCATTAAGTTCAATTGCCATTTGCACCTGTTGGCTTATGATTAGGAGTATGATGTGACTTTCTTGTTAATCTGAAGAGGTTAATTTAAAGGACCTTTGATATAGTTTTAGGTTTGATGATGCTTTATTTCCCTACGGGAAAAACTGTTTTTTTTCTTTTTTCTCATCACCAAAAATTTTAGTATTACTTTTAGTTAGAGATTTAAATGATGAATGGCAACATCAAGCTAAAACAGGGTAGGTATAAAAAATGAAAAAAAGAATAAGAAGGGAGATATAAATTAAAGTCTTTGTAAAATAAGCTATTGACTTCCGGAAGGTTCCTAGGCAACTATTGTGGAGTAAATTGCATAAACACTTCTCCGGATTTTAATAAGTTGCTTCAAAAATATGTACAAGTACAATGCATATTCTCATTTGATATTAGCCACAATCTTTTTTCTTAGTGATAAAGAATTCTGAAATAATAAACATTTGCTTTTTTAGATATCATCATATTATCTAGGTAAGCACTTCTGTAAAGTAATTTAAAAGCTTGTGTACCAGCACATAATTACCAGGAAAATTACTTAAGGTCATTTTTATATATAATCCATGGCAATAAAATTGCAGCCCAGTCAGCAAAACCTTGGCATAACCTTTATTCCGTTCAGAAAATTCCATTAATTCTAATTGCAGACTTAATGAAAGTGTGATTCAATATTTTCTAACTGACCTTGGGTCATTTCCTTTAAGGGGTGGCCATGTGACCAGTAAAGGTATATGAATCATTTTGACTTTAAATACTTAAACTCACACATACCCTAAGTTCTAAGCAAAAGAAAAATAAAATTAAATTATCCTGTATGAATAAAGTTTTATAAGAACTGTAACAAACATCGAACGCATATAGCTAAATAACTAAATCCCATCCTGTTCGTAAATTGTCTGTACCCACCCTCCTCACTACTCTGTGATTATTCCCATAGAATTAGCTTCACACTTTCTTAAAACCTTGCTTATTACCCTCTTTATTTTTATTATTTATTTATTTATTTATTTTTAACATCTTTATTGGAGTATAATTGCTTTACAATGGTGTGTTAGTTTCTGCTTTATAACAAAGTGAATCAGCTATACATATACATATATCCCCATATCTCCTCCCTCTTGTGTCTCCCTCCAACCATCCCTATCCCACCCCACAAGGTGGACACAAAGCACCGAGCTGATCTCGCTGTGCTATGCAGCTGCTTCCCACTAGCTATTTTACATTTGGTTGTATATATATGTCCATGCCTCTCTGTCACTTCATCCCAGCTTACCCTTCCCACTCCCCGTGTCCTCAAGTCCATTCTCTACATCTGCGTCTTTATTCCTGTCCTGCCCCCAGGTTCTTCAGAACCATTTTTTTAAAAATTCCATATATATGTGTTAGCATACAGTATTTGTTTTTCTATTTCTGACTTACGTCATTCTGTATGACAGACTCTAGGTCCATCCACATCACTACAAATAACTCAATTTCATATTTCTTTCTGGCTGAGTAATATTCCATTGTGTATATGTACCATATCTTCTTTATGCATTCATCTGTCAGTGGACATTTAGGCTTCTTCCATGTCCTGGCTATTGTAAATAATGCTGCAATGAACACTGAGGTGCAGGTGTCTTTTTGAATTACAGTGCTCTCAGGGTATATGCCCAGTAGGGGAATTGCTGGGTCATATAATAGTTCTATTTTTAGTTTTTTAAGGAACCTCCATACTGTTCACAACAGTGGCTGTATCAATTTACATTCCCACTAACAGTGCAAGAGGTTTCCCTTTTCTACACACCCTCTCCAGCATTTATTGTTTCTAGATTTTTTGATGATGGCCATTCTGACCAGTGTGAGGTGATATCTCATTGCAGTTTTGATCCGCATTTCTCTAAAAATTAGTGATGTTGAGCATCTTTTCATGTGTTTGTGGCAATCTGTATATCTTCTTTGGAGAAATGTCTTTTGAGTTCTTCTGCCCATTTTTTGGATGGGGTTGTTTGCATTTTTGATACTGAGCTGCATGAGCTGCTTGTAAATTTTGGAGATTAATCCCCTGTCACTTGCTTCGTTTGCAAATAATTTCTCCCATTCTGAGAGTTGTCTTTTTGTCTTGTTTATGGTTTCCTTTGCTGTGCAAAAGCTTCTAAGATTCATTAGTTCCCATTTGTTTATTTTTGTTTTTATTTCCATTTTTCTAGGAGGTGGGTCAAAAGGGATCTTGCTGTGAGTTCTGTCGTAGAGTGCTCTGCCTATGTTTTCCTCTAAGAGTTTTATAGTGCCTGGCCTTACATTTAGGTCTTTAATCCATTTTGAGTTTATTTTTGTGAATGGTGTTAGGGAGTGTTCTAATTTCATTCTTTTACATGTAGCTGTCCAGTTTTCCCAGCACCATTTATTGAAGAGGCTGTCTTTTCTCCATTGTATATTCTTGCCTCCTTTATCAAAGATAAGGTGACCATATGTGTGTGGGTGTATCTCTGGGCGTGGGTTTCTATCCTGTTCCATTGATCTATATTTCTGTTTTTGTGCCAATACCATACTTTCTTGATAACTGTAGCTTTGTAGTATAGTCTGAAGTCCAGGAGCCTGATTTCTCCAGCTCTGTTTTCCTTTCTCAAGATTGCTTTGGCCTTTCCAGGTCTTTGGTGTTTCCATACAAATTGTGAAACATTTTGTTCTAGTTCTGTGAAAAATGCCATTGGTAGTTTGATAGGGATTGCATGAATCTGTAGATTGGTTTGGGTAGTATAGTCATTTTCACAATGTTGATTCTTCCAATCCAAGAACATGGTATATCTCTCCATCTGTTTGTATCATCTTTAATTTCTTTCATCAGTGTCTTATAGTTTTCTGCATACAGGTCTTCTGTCTCATTACGTAAGTTTATTCCTAGGTATTTTATTCTTTTTGTTGTAGTGATAAATGGGAGTGTTTCCTTAATTTCTCTTTCAGATTTTTCATCATTACTGTATAGGAATGCAAGAGAATCCTGTGCATTAATTTTGTATCCTGCAACTTTACCAAATTCATTGATTAACTCTAGTAGTTTTCTGGTAGCATCTTTAGGATTCTCTATGTATAGTATCATGTCATCTGCAAACAGTGACAGTTTTACTTCTTCTTTTTCAATTTGTATTCTTTTATTTCTTTTTCTTCTCTGATAGCTGTGGCTAAAACTTCCAATACTATGTCGAATAATAGTGGTGAGAGTGGACAACCTTGTCTTGTTCCTGATCTTAGAGGAAATGGTTTCAGTTTTTCACCATTGAGAACAACATTGGCTGTGGGTTTGTCGTATATGGCCTTTATTATGTTGAGGCAAGTTCCCTCTATGCCTACTTTCTGGAGGGTTTTTTATCATAAATGGGTGTTGAATTTTGTCAAAAGCTTTTTCTGCATCTATTGAGATGATCATATGGTTTTTCTCCTTCAATTTTTTAATATGTTTTATCACATTGATTGATAGGTGTATATTGAAGATTCCTTGCATTCCTGGGATAAACCCCACTTGATCATGTTGTATGATCCTTTTAATGTGCTGTTGGATTCTGTTTGCTAATATTTTGTTGAGGATTTTTGCATCTATGTTCATCAGTTATATTGACCTGTAGTTTTCTTTATTTGTGACATCCTTTTTTGTTTTTGGCATCAGGGTGAGCGTGATGGTGGCCTTGTAGAATGAGTTTGTGAGTGTTCCTCCCTCTGAGATATTTTGGAAGAGTTTGAGAAAGATAGTTTTTAGCTCTGCCCTAAATGTTTGATAGAATTCACCTGTGAAGCCATCTGGTCCTGGGCTTTTGTTTGTTGGAAGATTTTTAATCCTAGTTTCAATTTCAGTGCTTGTGATTGTTCTGTTTATATTTGTCTATTTCTTCCTGGTTCAGTCTCGGAAGGTTGTGCATTTCTTCCAGGTTGTCCATTTTATTGGCATATAGTTGCTTGGTGTAATCGATCATGCTCCTTTGTATTTCTGCAGTGTCAGTTGTTACTTCTCCTTTTTCATTTCTAATTCTATTGATTTGAGTCTTCTCCCTTTTTTTTCTTGATGAGTCTGGCTAATGGTTTATCAATTTTGTTTATCTTCTCAAAAAATCAGCTTTTAGTTTTATTGACCTTTGGATTGTTTCCTTCCTTTTTTTTTCATTTATTTCTGATCTGATCTTCATGATTTCTTTCCTTCTGCTAACTTTGGGGGATTTTTGTTCTTCTTTCTCTAATTGCTTTAGGTGTAATGTTAGGTTGTTTATTTGAGATGTTTCTTGTTTCTTGACGTAGAGTTGAATTCCTGTAAACTTCTCTCTTAGAACTGCTTTTGCTGCATACCACAGGTTTTGGGTTGTCATGTTTTCATTGTCATATGTTTCTAGGTATTTTTTGATTTCCTCTTTGATTTCTTCAGTGATCTCATGGTTATTTAGTAGTGTATTGTTTAGCCTCCATGTGTTTGTATGTTTTTACAGATTTTTTCCTGTAATTGATATTTAGTCTCATAGCCTTGTGGTCGGAAAAGATACTTGATATGATTTCAATTTTCCTAAATTTACCAAGGCTTGATTTGTGATCTATCCTGGAGAATGTTCCATGAACACTTGAGAAGAAAGAGTATTCTGTTGTTTTTGGATGGAATGTTCTATAAATATCAATTAAGTCCATCTTCTTTCAGGTGTCATTTAAAGCTTGTGTTTCCTTATTTATTTTCATTTTGGATGATCGGTCCATTGGTGAAAGTGTGGTGTTAAAGTCCCCTACTATAATTGTGTTACTGTTGATTTCCCCTTTTATGACTGTTAGCTTTTGCCTTACGTACTGAGGTGCTCCTATGTTGGGTGCATAAATATTTACGATTGTTACATCTTCTTCTTGGATTGGTCCTTTCATCATTATGTAGTGTCCTTTTTTGTTTCTTGTAATAGTCTTTATTTGAACGTCTATTTTGTCTGGTATGAGAATTGCTACTCCAGCTTTCTTTTGATTTCCCTTTGCATGGAATATCTTTTTCCATCCCCTCACTTCCATTCTATATGTGTCTCTAGGTGTGAAGTGGGTCTCTTGTAGACAGCATATATACAGGTGTTGTTTTTGTATCCTTTCAGCCAGTCTATGTCTTTTGGTTGGAGCATTTAATCCATTTACATTTAAGGTAATTATCAATACGTATGTTCCTATTACCATTTTCTTATTTGTTTTGGGCTTGCTTTTGTAGGTCTTTTTCTTCTCTTGTGTTTCCTGCCTAAAGAAATTCTTTTATTATTTGTTGCATAGCTGTTCTGGTCTGGTAGTGCTGAACTCTCTTAGCTTTTGCTTGTCGGTAAATGTTTTAATTTCTCCGTCGAATCTGAATGAGATCCTTGCGGGGTGGAGTAATCTTGGTTGTAGGTTGTTCCCTTTCATCACTTTAAATATGTCTTGCCACTCCCTTCTGGCTTGCAGAGTTTCTGCTAAAAGATCAGCTGTTAACCTTATGGGAATTCACTTGTATATTATTTGTTGCTTTTCCCTTGCTGCTTTTAATATATTTTCTTTATATTTACTTTTTGATAGTTTGATTAATATGTGTCTTGGCGTGTTCCTCCTTGGATTTTTCCTGTATCGGATTCTCTGTGCTTCCTGAATCGATGGACTATTTCCTTTCCCATATTAGGGAAATTTTCAACTATAATCTCTTCAAATACTTTCTCAGTCCCTTTCTTTTTCTCTTCTTCGTCTGGGACCCCTATAATTCGAATGTTGGTGTGTTTAATGTTGTCCCAGAGGTCTCTGAGACTATCCTCAATTCTTTTCATTCTTTTTTCTTTATTCTGCTCTCCAGTAGTTATTTCCACTATTTTATCTTCCAGGTCACTTACCCGTTCTTCTGCCTCAGTTATTCTGCTATTGATCCCTTCTAGAGAATTTTTAATTTCATTTATTGTGTTGTTCATCATTGTTTGTTTGCCCTTTAGTTCTTCTAGGTCCTTGTTAAACGTGTCTTGTATTTTCTCCATTCTATTTCCAAGATTTTGGATCATCTTTAATCATTACTCTGAATTCTTTATCAGGTAGACTGCCTATTTCCTCTTCATTTGTTTGGTCTGTTGGGTTTTTTGTTTGCTCCTTCATCTGCTGTGTATTTCCCTGTCTTCTCATTTTGCTTAACTTACTGTGTTTGGGGTCTCCTTTTCGCAGGCTGCATGTTTGTAGTTCCTGTTGTTTTTGGTGTCTGAATCCAGTGGGTAAGGTTGGTTTAATGGCTTGTGTAGGCTTCCTGGTGGAGGGGACTGGTGCCTGTGTTCTGGTGGATGAGGCTGGATCTTGTCTTTCTGGTGGGCATGACTGCATCTGGTGGTGTGTTTTGGGGTGTCTGTAAACTTACGATGATTTTAGGCAGCCTCTCTGCTAATGGGTGGGGTTGTGTTCCTGTCTTGCTCGTTGTTTGGCATGGTGTTTCCAGCACTGTAGCTTGCTGGTCGTTGAGTGGAGCTGGGTCTTAGCGTTGAGATGTAGATCTCTGGGAGAGGTTTTGCCATTTGATCTTACGTGGGCCCTGGAAGTCTCTGGTGGAAGAATGTCCTGAACTTGGCTTTCCCACCTAAGAGGCTCAGGCCTGACACCCAGCTAGAGCAGCAAGACCCTGTCCTCTACATGGCTCAGAAGAAAAGGGAGAAAAAGAAAGAAATAAAAAATAAATAAATAAAATAAAATAATTAAAATAAAAGATTAAAAAAATTATTAAAAATAAAAAAATAAATAAGTAATAATAAAAAGAAAGAAGAGAACAACCAAACCGATAAACAAATCCATCAATGCGCCGATCATAATAAGCACTGAAAACTCTACTAAAAAAAACCCCAAAAAACAAAAAAACGGACAGACAGGACCCCAGGACAAATGGTAAAAGCAAAGCTATACAGACAAAATCACACAAGCATACACATAGACACTCACAAAAAGATAAAAAGGAAAAAATTTACATATATATTTTTTAAATAAAGGAAGAGAGCAACAAAATCAATAAAATATTTACCAATGATAATAAGCTTTAAATATTACACTAAGATAAATATAAAACCAGAAACAAATTAGATGCAGAAAGCAAACCTCAAGTCTACATTCGTTCCTGAAGTCCACCACCTCAATTTTGAGATGATTTGTTGTCTATTCAGGTATTCCAGATATGCAGGGTACATCAAGTTGATTGTGGAGATTTAATCTGTTGATCCTAAGGCTGCTGGGAGAGATTTCCCTTTCTCTTCTTTGTTCACACAGCTCCTGGGGTTCAGCTTTGGATTTGGCCCTGCCTGTGAGTGTAGGTCACCTCAGGGCATCTATTCCCCATCTAGACAGGACATGGTTAAAGTAGCATGATTCAGGGGCTCTGGCTCACTCAGGCCTCCCTCAGGGGGAGGGAGGGGTATGGAATGCAGGGCGAGCCTGTGGCAGCAGAGGCCATTGTGATGTTGCAACAGGCTGAGGTTTGCCATGTGTTCTCCTGGGGAAGTTGTCCCTGGATCACAGGACCCTGGCAGTAGCGGGCTGCACAGGCTCCTGGGAGGTGTGGTGTGGAGAGTGACCTGTGCTTGCACACAGGCTTCTTGGTGGCTGCCGCAGCAGCCTTAGTATTTCGTGCCCATCTCTGGTGTTCGCGTTGATAGCTGCGGCTCGCGCCCATCTCTGGAGCTCGTTTAGGCAATGATCTGAATTCCCTCTCCTTGCGCACTCTGACACAATGGTCTCTTGCCTTTTAGGTAGTTCCAGGCTTTTTCCTGGACTCCTTCCTGGCTAGCTGTGGCTCACTAGCCCCCTTCAGGCTGTGTTCACGCAGCCAAACCCAGTCCTCTCCCTGGAATCTGACCTCTGAAGCCGGAGCCTCAACCCCCAGCCCCCACCCGCCCCGGCTGGTGAGCAGACAAGTCTCTCAGGCTGAGTGCTGGCTGGCACCGATCCTCTGTGCAGGAATCTCTCCACTTTGCCCTCTGCACCCCTGTTGCTGGGCTCTCCTCTGTGGCTCCGAAGCTTCCATCCCGCCCACCCCCTGTCTCCACCAGTGAAGGAGCTTCCTAGTGTGTAGAAACTTTTCCTCTTTCACAGCTCCCTCCCAGAGGTGCAGGTCTCATCCCTATTCTTTTGTCTGTTTTTTTTTTTTCTTTTGCCCTACCCAGGTATGTGGGGAGTTTCTTGCATTTTGGGAAGACTGATGGCTTCTGCCAGCATTCAGCAGGTGATCTGTAGGAGCTGTTCCACATGTAGATGTATTTTTGATGTATTTGCATGGAGGAAGGTGATCTCCACGTCTTACTCCTCCGCCATCTTGAAGGTCTCCAACCCTCTATCTTTTTAAAATTGTATTTTAAATACTGCTATTTTAAAAAATTCTTCACTTTACCTGAAAACTTACTTCTTCCTGATAATACCAGTTTGCCTGTATCTCACTTTAACAGATGACTATATATTTTTACCGAACTTTGATAATACAGTTGCACAATTCTAGCTCTCTAAAACTAAAGCATTACTGCTTAACAAGCTCATTTGCAGAAATGTTAATTTGAAGCTTGTCTTCCAGTTGTATCACCCTTCATAACTTCACTTATCTAAACATAAATTTATCTAAGAACACCTACCTCCAAGTTAACAAGAAAATGAAGACAACCAGTCAGAAATATCCAGAACTTCTTGGTCCCCTACTCGTTCATAGAGCCCTTTCAATTCATACTCATGCTTCCATCCTTTCTTTCCATCTCAGTAGAGAAGTGCCTCTTCCACTTAATGTAACTCACACCTCAAGGACCTTCTATCTGTTTCTCCCTAATTTTCATGTTTTTCAACCTTCTCTCTCTACCTTCAACATATCCAAAGTTCTCTTGTCTTAAAAACCTATAGCACATAAACCCATACACACATATACACAAATACCAAATGTTCAGGCAACCCAGTGACCCTATTAAATATTTGTCTTATACTTTTTAAAAGTAGAACTATCGTTGTCTCCACTGCTGATCTTTAGCTCATCTCTTGAGCCACTGCTGCATTCTCTCTGTCTCTGATATGCCACTGAAATTGCTTTCAATGAGGTCTCAAGTGATCACCTACCTGTTAAATTCAACAAACCCTTCAGAATCCTTATTGTACTTTTAGGCACATTTGTTACCATGTGCTACTTCTTCCTGTTTGATATTCTCTCCTCCTTTGCCTGCCATAATGCCTCTCTCACCTACCTTTCACTACCTTATCTTTCTTTCTGTCTATCCTTTTTCATGATACCCTCTTCTGTTACCTCACAATAATCATTGATATTTCCAGGACTTCTACTTGATTCTATTTTCTTTTCAACTTTCACATTACTCATGGTGAAGATCTTATTAATATGTGTAGTTTCATCACATGTACTGGGGACTCCCAAACAATATTGCTAGCCAAATTCTCTTTCTCACTACTAGACATCTCTACTTAGTGTTCAACTCAAACTCAACATTTCTATATTAGTTTCCTATTGCTGTTGTAATAAATTGTCACAAATTTAGTGCTTCAAACAAACAAATTATATTTCTCTTTACAATTCTAGAGATCAGAAGGTTAAAATGGGTCTCACAAAATCAAGGTGTCAACATGTCTGTATTTCTTTTGGAGGTACTGGCAGAGAATTTATTTCCTTGCCTTTTCCCACTTCTAGAGGCCACCTGAATTCCTTGATTTATGGCCCCTTCCTCTATCTTCAAAGCTAGAAGTGTAACATCTTTAAATTTCTGTCTTTCTCTGACCTCTGCTTCTATTGTCATATTTTTATTTGACTTTCCTGCCTTCTTTTCCCCTTCTAAATGCCCTTATGATTACGTTAGATCCACCTGGATACCCCAGTACCCTCATTTCAGGATCCTTAATTTAATCACATATGCAAAGTCCCTTTTGCCATGTAAAGTAACATATTCACAAGTCCAGGGATTAGGATGAAGGATGTTATGGAGCCATTATTCTGCCTGCCACAATATCCAAAACATAAACTTAAATATTTATTTATTTATATTATTATTTTTAAAAAATTTGTACCATATACCAGTGTTTCTCAACCTCCTAGAGATATCTTGGCTGATAATTCTTTGTCATGGGGATGGGGATATGGGGGTGTTTTGTGCATTATAGAATGTTTAACAGCATCCCTGACTCCTATTGAAAATGTCAGTAGCACACTTCCCTAGCTATGACAACCAAAAATGTTTCCAGATATTACCAAATATCCCCTGGGACAAAATTGTCCCCAGCTGAGAATCACTACCTTAAGCCTCTTTCTTTTCTTCTCTTCCATAAGTCAGTGAAATGAATCAGCATCTACCCAGTTCTAAATTAGGAACCTATAAGTTCATCTTAACTCTTCCCTCCTACACTCAATGGTCACCAGATGCTGTCATTCCTATCTCTTTCCTCTTTACTACTGGTTCTTTCTTTTCCCCTCACCTGCATTATTACAATAGTCTTCTAAGCACGTTTCCTGACTTCACTACAGTCTTCTTTATCCCTAGTTCTGAATTGTCCTGTAGCTCTCACTCAGCTGTTGCTTTTCCTAAACTTTCCTTGGTCCCAGTGTTCAGTCTATCAACTCCTTAGAACTTACTTTTGTTCATTGGTTCATAGTAGATGTTGTGATAGAATATTAATGATACTTTTGTTGTTCTATACCTGGACTATAAGTGGATATGGTGTTTTACAATCACTGTCCCCTTTAGGTTTACTGTGCTTTAGAGGTTATGCATATTTCTCTGTGAACTTAGAAAAAGTAGAGATTTTGAAACCAAAGGAAAAATTCTAAATCCAATCACACTCTCTACTGTTTCAGTATCTCTACTGGTTCATACTGTCTGTGGTGACTGAACTGGATGTTGATCTTCCCTTTAGTATAAGTTACTGTCAAGTAGACAAAGTTGACAAAAATGATATTATATTGTCAAAATAGCCATAATGTACACATGAATCATGGCTAACATTGTTACTTTAACAACATTTAAATATTTTTTTCAGTTTACCATGATTTTAAAATATTAATAACCCTACTGTATTTCTTTTAAGCCAGTGCACAGACTAAGAGCAATGCTTATATTCTTAATTAAGGTGGTATTCCTGATGTACCTTGCTGTTTCCCAGTGAATGAATAAACAAATGAGTTCAGGGAAATAATAAATAAATAAAGTTCAACTATCCAAGAATAAATATCTCAAGTTGTGCTAATAAATCTTCATATTCCAATTCTTCAATTAGTTTTATTATAGTAAGTATTCTCCTAAAAAGAAAACCACTTTAGAGACGATAAAGAGAAAACAAGAGGAAGACCAATGGAGATAAAAGCAGAGCAAAAGAAAGAAGAAAGAAGGGAGAGAAAGCAGTTTAAGATATTAATTATGAAAGAATATTTCCATTAATTTTTAAAGCAATTTCTTCACATTACGATTTTCCTTAGAATAACTTATAAACTTCTTAACAAAATACATGTCTACTCTGTTTCCTGAATATTTCTCAGAAAATAACTTTAAGTTAAAGATTCAGGAGTTAGAGCACCTTGTTATAAACATTGTTTCCCTAAAAGCAGACAAATATCCCACAGGAAAAAAATAATAATAATTTTGATACCTGAATTCTTATTGACTAACATAATAAAATATTTTTCAAGTGAGTTTTTAGAGAATAAAAATTTCTACACATTATAGGCATGTTTTAGCTGGAAGATGTACACACCTTCAAATCTCTATCTCAAAACACATCTTTTCCAACTAATAGGACTTGTTTAAATGCAATATAAACTTTAGTCCATATATAACAGCTTCAATTTTAGCCAAATCCATATATTACTTCAATGTTATTCACTTAATATTTTCCTTTAATTTGAATCACTCTTTTCTAGCTTCATTTGAATAATAATATTCATTGATTCATCCGTTTGATTTCTAGTTATATTTTTCAATGTATTTGAAAATAAAAATAATTTTTAACTGAAAAATGCCTTTTATATTTATGACACACAGCCCTTTTGCCAACAGTGTACTATGTACAAGAAAGATATATATACTAAAACATGCATTAAATAAAGACTTGAATAGGTGCCAAAATTGGAATTCAAAGTAATGGAACTAGTGATATAGTGTTGCTCTATATACTCTCTGAATAAATCCTTGAATGGATTAGGAATATGTGGTAAATTCTTCCTGAATAGAGTGTGTGTGTGTGTTTGTGCATAAGAATGTGTGTGTACACATGTTTCATCTGTGTTACAGCTTTAATCCTACATTAGAATGAAAAAATGCAGAGTTAGCTATAAAACACTTTAATTTCAGCTGAATAAGAAACTCAAAGATTATCTCCACATTGCTGCAAGAATGTTAAATGTTCTTCCGTAAGTTTAAGGTCAAAGAGATAAAATATAGATTAGGCACTTATATTTCTACCTAGATTTTCAGAAGCCCTTTTAAGAACACAGTTCTCTTTAAATGCATGGTTATAAATCCTATTTAAAATAACTCACTTTAAGTTTTATTTTATCTGTAGATTTTTTTAAACTTTTATCACCAAAATCATGGCCCTTTCAAAAACTAATAGTGATAATTTGTGGTATTTTGTAATGCCATTTCAACCATACCTTACTGCATAGGGCAAGAATGGATACTTTCCCCACATTCCCCACATCAAACTAGACAGAGAGACTTTCTGAACTAAAAGAATATTTTTACTTTAAAGATTAGTTTCTACTGCTTGAATAATGTGTGAGATTAAAATAAAGTCAGGGAGACTTATTTTAAAATAATATACATATTCTTAGTTCAGAATAAAATACATAAATCAACTTAGTCAATTTCTCTCTAGTAAATATTTTCACAAATAATGGGAATAATCTTTCTCTCCTTCCTCTCCACATCCCATCCCTTTTGTCTTGAATCAGTCATGCAATTCTGTGGTTTCTATAAGCATTATATTCCCCCAATTCTGCTTTATTCCTTTATAGTTTTTCTTACTAATGTATAATCCTGATTATATCACTCCATTGCTCAAAACCTTTTAAGGATGCCATTGAAGGACACACTTTTTACTATTCCAACTGCCCACCTTTATATCTGCATCTCCCACAACTTGCCCATATGTGTCCTATGCAGACATTGTGAACTACTTTCTCTCCTTCAATGTGCCCTGCTCACTCATGCGGTCCTTATCATTTTATAGACTGTCTTCTTGATTTATAATGTCTTTTCCTCAGCTTGTTTTGTTTGCTTGAATAAACTTCTAATTATTACACAAACCAGATCAACATCAACTCGTCTCTTAAGCCGACAGTGGCTCTCCCACGCATAGTTAACCAGTGTTCTGTGCTCTTCCTCATGTGTATTAACAAATCATATCTCAATCTCAATCCCTTTGTCTCTGTCCCTTTCTCTCTCCCCTCCTTCCTCTTTCCTAAGAATAATGGACACCTTGAGGAAAAGGATCCTATGTATCTCCTAATTTAACCATCAAAATCATGAGAAATACAGATATATAGATACTTGTTTGCATCCAAACAAGAACGTTAGTTTTTGATAGAGAGAACATGTCTGTTTATCTTCCCCCAAACGTACTCTGTAACCTTATAAGAGCAGACGTGTTTATTTGTTACTTAACATACACACATATGTTTCTTTATTAGTACCTAGTAATACCTAACTCGTCAGACTGTTAGAAAAAATAAATAAAACATCACAGAGTTTGGTACACGGTAACAGTGAAAGAAATTTTATTTTATTATGTAGTCATAATACCACATGTATTGTTTATATACAAAATACAATTAGAGAACATGGAAAACAAAAGGAACTAATGGTGTTATCTGAAAGTTGTGCATTTCTTTCATTCTATCTATAAGAAAACTGAGGCACAGTGGAGTTAAGTAACTTGCTTATGATCCTGTAGTTCAGGGTTATGAAAGAGTGAGAACTAGAGTCTATTTTATTTAGTAATCTTTGGTTTCTATGCACTCTCACACATTCAAAATATATTTATTGGCTAGTGAATATATCCTTCAAAATTGAGGGTGAAAACAAACACATCTGTAGAGAGACAAAACCTAAGAAGGTTCACTTCCAGCAGACCTGCACTACAAAAATATATTTCTGCAGGCTGGAGGTAAAACATAACTGGCTCAATATTCACAGTACAGGAATGGAAGAAGAGCACTACAAATGGGGATTGGTTCCAGATGGCAGAGTAGAGGACGTGCTCTCACTCCCTATCGTGAGAACACCAGAATCACAACTAACTGCTGAACAATCATCAACAGGAAGACACTGGAACACACCAAAAAAGATACCCCACATCCAAAGACAAAGGAGAAGCTACAATGAGATGGTAGGAGGGGTGCAATCACAATAAAATCAAATCCCATACTGGTGGGTGGGTGACTCACAGACTGGAGAACACTTATTCCACAGAATTCCACCCACTGGAGTGAAGGTTCTGAGCCACACGTCAGGCTTCCCAATCTGGGGGTCTGGCAATGGGAGGAGGAATTCTTAGAGAATCAGACTTCGAAGGCTAGCGGGATTTGACTGCAGGACTTTGACAGGACTGTGGGAAACAGAGACTCCACTCTTGGAGGGCACACACAAAGTAGTGTGCACAATGGGACCCAGGGGAAGGAGCAGTGACCCCATAGGAGACTGAACCAGACCTACCTGCTAGTGTTGGAGGGTCTCCTGCACAGGCAGGGGGTGGCTGTGTCTCACCGTGAGGACAAGGACACTGGCAGCAGAAGTTCTGGGAAGTACTCCTTGGTGTGAGCCCTCCGAGAGTCCACCATTAGCCCCACCAAAGAGCTGGGTAGGCTCCAGTGTTGGGTCGCCTCAGGCCAAACAACCAACAGGGAGGGAACCCAGCCCCACCCATCAACAGACAAGCACAAGCGGATTAAAGTTTTACTGAGCTCTGTCCACCAGAGCAACAGACAGCTCTACCCACCACCAGTCCCTCCCATCAGGAAACTTGCACAAGCCTCTTAGCCTCATCCATCAGAGGGCAGACAGCAGAAGCAAGAAGAATTACAATCCTGTAGCCTGTGCAACAAGAACCACATTCACAGAAAGATAGACAAGATGAAAAGGCAGAGGCTATGTACCAGATGAAGGAACAAGATAAAACCCCAGAAAAACAACTAAATGAAGTGGAGATAGGAAACCTTCCAGAAAAAGAATTCAGAATAATGATAGTGAAGATGATCCAGGACCTCGGAAAAAGAATGGAGGGAAAGATCGAGAAGATGAAAGAAATGTTTAACAAAGATCTAGAAGAATTAAAGAACAAACAAACAGAGATGAACAAAACAATAACTGAAATGAAAAACATTCTAGAAGGAATCAATAGCAGAATAACTGAGGCAGAACGGATAAGTGACCTGGAAGACAGAATGGTGGAATTCACTGCTGCAGAACAGACTAAAGAAAAAAGAATGAAAAGAAATGAAGACAGCCTAAGAGACTTCCGGGACAACATTAAACGCAACAACATTCACATTATAGGGGTCCCAGAAGGAGAAAAGAGAGAGAAAGAGCCAGAGAAAATATTTGAAGGCATTATAGTTGAAAACGTCCCTAACACGGGAAAGGAAATAGCCACCCAAATCCAGGAAGTGCAGAGAGTCCCATACAGGATAAACCCAAGGAGAAACACGCTGAGACACATAGTAATCAAATTGGCAAAAATTAAAGACAAAGAAAAATTATTGAAAGCAGCAAGGGAAAAATGACAAATAACATACAAGGGAACTCCCATAAGGTTAACAGCTGATTTCTCAGTAGAAACTCTACAAGCCAGAAGGGACTGGCATGATATACTTAAAGTGATGAAAGGGAAGAAGCTACCATCAAGATTACTCTACCCAGCAAGGATCTCATTCAGATTCGACGGAGAAACCAAAAGCTTTACAGAGAAGCAAAAGCTAAGATAATAAAGCACCACCAAACCAGCTCTTCAACAAATGCTAAAGGAACTTCTCTAAGTGGGAAACACAAAAGAAGAGACCTACAAAAACAAACCCAAAACAATTAAGAAAATGGTAATAGAAACATACATATCGATAATTACCTGAAACACAAATGGATTAAATGCTCCACCCAAAAGACACAGGCTTGTTGAATGAATACAAAAACAAGACCCATATATATGCTGTCTACAAGAGACCCACTTCGGACCTAGGGACACATTCAGACTGAAAGTGAGGGGATGGAAAAAGATATTCCATGCAAATGGAAATCAAAAGAAACCTCAAGTAGCAATACTCATATCAGATAAAATAGACTTTGAAATAAAGAATGTTACAAGAGACAAGGAAGGACACTACATAATGATCAAGTGATAATCCAAGAAGAAGATATAACAATTATAAATATATATGTACCCAACATAGGAGCACCTCAATACATAAGGCAACTGGTAACAGCTATAAAAGAGGAAATCGACAAAAACAGAATAATAGTGGGGGACTTTAACATCTCACTTACACCAATGGACAGATCATCCAAACAGAAAATTAATAAGGAACACAAGCTTTAAATGACACAACAGACCAGATACATGTAATTGATATTTATAGGACATTCCACCCAAAAACAGCAGATTACACGTTCTTCTCAAGTGCGCATGGAACATTTTCCAGGATAGATCACATCTTGGGTTACAAATCAAGCCTCAGTAAATTTAAGAAAATTGAAATCATAGCAAGCATCTTTTCTGACCACAACCCTATGAGATTAGAAATCAATTACAGGGAAAAAAACGTAAAAAAAAAATGGAGGCTAAACAATACGTTACTAAATAACCAAGAGATCACTGAAGAAATCAAAGAGGAAATAAAAAAATACCTAGAGACAAATGATAATGAAAACACGACAATCCAAAACCTATAGGATGCAGCAAAAGCAGTTCTAAGAGGGAAGTTTATAGCAATACAAGCCTACCTCAAGAAACAAGAAAAATCTCAAATAAACCATCTAATCTTACACCTAAAGGAACTAGAGAAAGAAGAACAAACAAAACCCAAAATTAGCAGAAGGAAAGAAATCATAAAGATCAGATCAGAAATAAATGAAATAGAAACAAAGAAAACAATAATGAAGATCAATAAAACTAAAAGCTGGTTCTTTGAGAGGATAAACAAAATTGATAAACCATTAGCCAGACTCATCAAGAAAAAGAGGGAGAGGACTCAAATCAATAAAATTAGAAATGAAAAAGGAGAAGTTACAACAGACACCGCAGAAATACAAAGCATCCTAGGAGACTACTACAAGCAACTCTATGCCAATAAAATGGACAACCTCGAAGAAATGGACAAATTCTTCGAAAGGTATAATCTTCCAAGATGGAACCAGGAAGAAAAAGAAAATATGAACAGACCAATCACAAGTAATGAAATGGAAACTGGGATTAAAAATCTTCCAACAAATGGAAGTCCAGGACCAGATGGCTTCACAGCGGAATTCTATCAAACATTTAGAGAAGAGCTAACACCCATCCTTCTCAAACTCTTCCAAACAACTGCAGAGGAAGGAACACTCCCAAACTCATTCTATGAGGCCACCATCACCCTGATACCAAAACCAGACAAAGATACTACAAAAAAAGAAAATTACAGACCAATATCACTGATGAATATATATGCAAAAATCCTCAACAAAATATTAGCAAACAGAATCAAACAACAGCTTAGAAGGATCATACACCATGATCAAGTGGGATTTATCCCAAGGACGCAAGGATTCTTCAATATACGCAAATTAATCAATGTGCTACACCATATTAACAAATTGAAGGATTAGAAACCATATGATTATCTCAATAGATGCAGAAAAAGCTTTTCACAAAATTTAACACCCATTTATGATAAAAACTCTCCAGAAAGTGGGCACAGAGGGAACCTACCTCAACATAATAAAGGACATATACGACAAACCCACAGCAAACATCATTCTCAATGGTGAAAACCTGAAAGCATTTCCTCTAAGATCAGGAACAAGACAAGGATGTTCACTCTCGCCACTATTATTCAACATAGTTTTGGAAGTCCTAGGCATGGCAATCAGAGAAGAAAAAGAAATAAAAGGAATCCAAATTGGAAAAGAAGAAGTAAAACTGTCACTGTTTTCACATGACATGATATTATACATAGAGAATCCTAAAGATGCCATCAGAAAACTACTAGAGCTAATCAATGAATTTGGTAAAGTTGCAGGATACAAAGTTAATGTACAGAAATCTCTTGCATTCCTATACACTAATGATGAAAAATCTGAAAGTGAAATTAAGGAAACACTCCCGTTTACCACTGCAACAAAAAGAATAAAATACCTAGGAATAAACTTACCTAGGGAGACAAAAGACCTGTATGCAGAAAACTATAAGACACTGTTGAAAGAAATTAAAGATGATACCAACAGATGGAGAGATATACCATGTTCTTGGATTGGAAGAATCAATATTGGGAAAATGACTATACTACCCAAAGCAATCTACAGAGTCAATGCAATCCCTATCAAATTACCAATGGCATTTTTTACAGAACTAGAACAAAAATTCTTAAAATTTGTATAGAGACACAAAAGACCCCGAATAGCCAAAGCAGTCTTGAGGGAAAAAAATGGAGCTGGAGGAATCAGACTCCCTGAATTCAGACTATACTACAAAGCTACAGTAATCAAGACAATATGGTACTGGCACAAAAACAGAAATATCGATCAATGGAACAGGATAGGAAGCCCAGTGATAAACCCATGCACCTATGGTCAACTAATCTATGACAAAGGAGGCAAGGATATACAATGGAGAAAAGACAGTCTCTTCAATAAGTGATGCTGGGAAAACTGGACAGCTATATGTAAAAGAATGAACTTAGAACACTCCTTAACACCATACACAAAAATAAACTCAAAATGGATTAAAGACCTAAATGTAAGATGAGACACTGTAAAACTCTTAGAGGAAATCATAGGAAGAACACTCTTTGACATAAATCACAACAAGATCTTTTTTGATCCATCTCCTAGAGTAATGGAAATAAAAACAAAAATAAACAACTGGGACCTAATGAAACTTAAAAGGTTTTGCACAGCAAAGGAAACTACAAACAAGATGAAAAGATAACCTTCAGAATGGGAGAAAATATTTACAAATGAATCAATGGACAAAGGATTAATCTCCAAAATATATAAACAGCTCATGCAGCTCAATATTAAAAAAACAAACACCCCAATCCAAAAATGGGCAGAAGACCTAAATAGACATTTCTCCAAAGAGGACATACAGATGGCCAAGAAGCACATGAAAAGCTTCTCACCATCACTAATTATTAGAGAAATGCAAATCAAAAATACAATGAGGTATCACCTCACACCAGTTAGAATGGGCATCGTCAGAAAATCTACAAACAACAAATGCTGGAAAGGGTGTGGAGAAAAGGGAACCCTCTTGCACTGTTGGTGGGAATGTAAATTGATACAGCCACTATGGAGAACAGTATGGAAGTTCCTTAAAAAACCAAAGATAGAATTGCCATATGACCCAACAATTCCACTACTGGGCATATACCCAGAGAAAACTGTAATTCAAAAAGACACATGCACCCCAATGTTCATTGCAGCACTATTTACAATAGCCAGGTCATGGAAGCAACCTAAATGCCCATCGACAGATGAATGGATAAAGAAGATGTGGTACATATATACAATGGAGTATTACTCAGCCATAAAAAGGAACGAAATTGGGTCATTTGTAGAGATGTGGATGAATCTAGAGACTGTCATACAGAGTGAAGTAAGTCAGAAAGAGAAAAACAAATATCGCATATTAACACATATATGTGGAACCTAGAAAAATGATACAGATGAAGCAGTTTGCAGGGCAGAAATTGAGACACAGATGTAGAGAACAAACGTATGGACACCAAGGGGGGAAAGCAGTGGCGGGTGGGGGTGGTGGTGTGATGAATTGGGAGATTAGGATTGACATGTATGCACTGATGTGTATAAAATGGATGACTACTAAGAACCTGCTGTATAAAAATATAAATAAAATTAAATTAAAAAATTAAAAAGAAATATATATATATACACTTGTTGAACTAATTTCGATGCTTTCATATATTTTCACCATTAACATTATACTTATAGGACTTCCTTATCACTACTACCACCACCACCTCCATCACCATCCTAGAAGAGCTTCATGAAGATAATGAAGTGTGCTTTCTTGATCACTCTCTAAAGAGTGCCTTGGCAATTAGTATGTGTTCACTAAATATGGTAGAAGCAATATCTATATTCACTTCAGTGTTCTAGAAAATAATTCCTCATATGCACATCTAAATTGGCTTCTTAGGATTTATTATTTACTTTTCTAATACCTTGACTTTAATATAATTTATCTCTCAGAATGCTGGCTATCATCTTCAATATCTAGAACTCATTGATTGCATGTTCCTGTAAAATTATATTTCACATGATACATTTTCCCTGCACCTTTCTTTCTTTAGTTTCTCAGACAGATGCCTTAAATTTCTCTAAATGTTACCACATCTATGAAGAACCAAGAAATCCCTCTCACATGATACTGTTTAGAAACCACACTGAGACTCGACCCAATACACGTTCTCATAGAGTATCTTGAATCATTTTTTCCTAGAAACTCTCTTCAGAGTTTTTTTCTAAAAAGTCATTTGTATATATATTAGCATATCTCCTTTTCCCCCCACCCCTATTTTTTTCTCACACCTCCCAGGCATAATTAGGATATGGCTATCTATGTATTAGGATGTCTGTGGATAGATAGATAGATAGAGATCCACCTCCTCAGAAAACCTCTGTTCATAAGCCTTCCATTCCAGATAAAGCTGGGGAAGATGTTTCCTTTGATTCCCAAAGTACCCAATGAGAACTCCAAGTTTATCACCTACCATATTAACAGATAATTATTATTGATTATATTTATTGATTGCCATACATTTATTGATTTTTGCAGTGTCAGCACCTGGCACAGGGCCTCAGACATCAAATATACTCAATAGTTACTGTTGGATCTAAACTCCAGCATACATTTTCTAATCCCAAACAACAATCCTCTAACTTATTTTTCAATTAAATTATCCTCTTAATCTTATAATAATATCTTCAGCCATTATGTTTGAAACCAGCTGGATTCTTCTGCTGTGCATGTTAAAATGATTAAGGCCAGGGATGTACATATGCAGATACATGATTAAATCTTGCATAGAATTTAATAATCATATTATTTGGTTCATAAATAGCAAAGTGAATGCAATTAACAATATATACTGCTTATTTGATTAAAAATTGTTCCTCATTTAAGTTAATAATAACTGACTTCATTGAGCAATTAGTGTACTAGGCAAGTGTATTTATAATTGCCACATTTCTACTATTATCCTATTTTTATTGGTGAGGCAGTTGAATATTAAATAAGTTAGATAATATGCATAATATTACCCATTTTTTTCTAAAGCTCAATCTTTGAATAATACTCTTTTACCAAGGTGGTAAAGTGATTACAGATGGTTGAAATATTCCAGTGTGCTAAATCGTTAAACTGGCTATCTAGCTGACTTCAAAGCCAAAGTTTTAGGTTACCCAGGGCTCTTATCTTTCCCTCAGCCACAGACACAAACACACACACACACACACAATCTGACTTTATCTCCTCCTACTCATGCCCTATTCATCCATGGTACCCTATTCATCAATAGCCTCCTTGTCCTTCTTCAAATTCTCCAAACTCACTCTTGCCACATGGTTTACAGTTTTTTTAGCCGTAATTACTCTTATGTAGATATCTTCATGATAATTTGACCTATTTTACTATCTAATGAAACTTTATCAGTGACTGTCCCTATTGAAATTGCAACCCCACTTTCAGCTTTCCCTATAATGCTTATCTGCTGTACTTTCCTTTATAGCACTTTTTATCACCTGTTACGTTTAGTCTTTTTTTTTTTTAAATGTCCTCTCTCTAGAATGTAGCTTCATATGGGTAAGAAGTTTTTCTATTTGGCCTACCACTATATTCCTAGGGCAAGATCAATGTTTGGCTCAGAGTAGGTGCTCAAATAATACTTGAGAATTAATTAATGAATAATGAGTACAAATAAAATGCTTAAAGTCCATAATAAATTTGACAGAAACAATATCAGCACGGAATTGATTATAGTTAACAGCTACATGATTAACCAATCAGCACGGAATTGATTATAGTTAACAGCTACATGATTAACCAATAATCATGACCTTGAAAGTCAGACAGGCTTAAATTTAAGATCACCCCTGCTTTATCTCCTATTTTCTATGTGACCATGGTGGGCTAGTTAGTACGATCTTCAAGCCTTATATCTGCTAAGCTAAAATGCTAATAATTCCTTCACAGCCTTATTTTGGGCGCTGAAGAAGAAGATGGAGACCAGTTAGTGGCATTTCCCTCTTTCTTTCCTATACCCTGTAGGGTAAGATACACATGTGTAAAAGTAAAGTGAATATGGAATTTATCTCCCAAACTAGACCTCATTAAGAGTAATAGGGGGCATGGACATATATACACTACCAAACGTAAAATAGATAGCTAGTGGGAAGCAGCTGCATAGCACAGGGAGATCAGCTCGGTGCTTTGTGACCACCTAGAGGGGTAGGATAGGGAGGGGGGTAGGGAGGGAGATGCAAGAGGGAAGAGATATGGGGACATATGTATATGTATAACTGATTCACTTTGTTATAAAGCAGAAACTGACACACCATTGTAAAGCAATTATACTCTAATAAAGATGTTAAAAAAAAAAAAGTAATGGGGGCACTATTTATAATTATAGTGGGATGACAGATAAATATCAGTATGGCTCCAAGCAAACCAGAACATATCATTAGCCTACCTAATAGGAAGACATATATTCAGATATCAAAATCAATGAAAAGCACATCAAGTGTGCTGGGGTTAGTGGATTAGCACTTAGCATCATTTGCATTGTTTCCAGAGGCTGGAAAACTAAAACATTTCCCAAGACTCTCTCTCGCTTAGCTTTCTGAGCATGCATTAGATTTTGCCAGTTAAATGTACAGTGTGAGATCAAGAAGGTAGAAGTACAGGAGAGCTCTTTCCTCCTTTGTTTTAACTGTTGCTGCAGATAAGCACAGAATTGTTGAGATTTTCTGCAAGAGGCCTGTGTCTACTCACTCTGTGGTTCTTGGGAGGAAGGTGTTACATTGGTGGCTTCCAGGTCCCTGGATTCCAGCCATAGTAGTATTTTCTTAAAGTCAGACAGAGATAACAGCTCTCTGGCAAGCTAGTTCTGCATGGAGTAGTTCTGAGTGTTAGGCCTAGAGGCCCTTTAAGTGATGGGTAAGCATCTAAGTTCTCATAAAATCTTTCGGCCAGTAATTGCTTAGGCAGTTGTTTCCTGCAACTGAAAGCTAACAAACCAAGAGGTACCACAGAGCCTCCTGATTCCCAGTGCTGCTTCTCTACTTAACGCTAATATAATCTTTTCATAAGTGGTCTTAGTTGATCTGCTTAAATACTATTCTAATGAATGTTGAAATATGTCTTCACTTCAGTCATAAATCTAGAAGAATTCTCACTCTCTCCAACTGGTGGCTCCTCAGGAGGCTTTACTTCAAATATGTCTGTTACATTATATATTTTTCTGTTACATTATATATTTTTTATATATTATATATATTATATATAATATATAATATATTATATATATTATATAATATATATATTACATTATATATTTTTACATATAATACATATTTCTGGAGAAATACATTACCTGTCGAATTACATGGAAAAGCCACACAGGGTCATTCACATTCTTGTCTAAACAGTTTTTCTGATGTACAAAATATGTAACCACAAATTAAGCCAAGTTGCTAACAATTAATTTGGATGTGCTGTGTTGCCTAGACAAAACTATGCTCACCTTCTAGAAAGTCAGCATAATATTATATAACCACAGGAACAATCTTTAATTAGTAGTTAACTCAGGCCACCCCTTTCATTAATAGGAAAAGATATGATCAATGTCTTAACAGGTTTTCTGGGATAAGTATCTGTGATTAAATAGGAGTTTTTGCTTACATCCTCAAGTTCTTAGATCATCGTAATGCACATTAATTAAGGTCTTTTCATAAGCCAATGTATATGTATTTGCTTTGTTTATCCAAGAGGTGCTCAGAGAGACTTATTTGTTAATTATATTGTAAGATTAAAATATAGAAAGATCATATACTATATTTCCAGATTTTCATGGGTGAGACAAATGTTGCACCTGTGGATAAAACTGAGTCTTCATGAAACAGTTTATATTTTTGTGAATCTTAAAATTCAGTGTGAAATGATGAGCAAAACTTTTTAACAATTCAATATTTCAATAAAATATTTTAGCCTTAGGTGAAGCTGAGTGAATGAGAACTTATTACAGTTTATGTTAAGACTCCAGAGTCAGGAGAACAAAGCTGTTTCGGGCCAATTTGTTTGGCTTCAAGATTGAATGAAATCCAATTGTGCCTATACTCTGATTACAAATACGTAAAATTAATGAATTCGAATGGATAACAGTTGTAAGGGAACAGAAATGTCACTGTAGTTGATTTGATAGAATGGTAGGATTTGGAATGTTTTAATATTGTTTTCAGGTTAGTTATTGGTATGATAAACACCAATAAAAAGTATAGTGAATTAAACTTCTAGTCTTTCATCCCAGAAAGTAACTGATATCTGAGTATTTACTATGTATTGGGTTGACCAAAAAGTTTGTTCGTGTTTTTCTGTAAGATGTTACTAAATACTAAATATTTACTAAATACTATTTACTAAATAGTAACTAAATACTAAATACTAAAGGAACTATCTAACATAGACAGTCTGCTCAAGTATTCTCTATCCTCATGATATCTAAAGGACTGATTCAATCATGCTTATGAATGGAGAAATGAAGTCCCAAGGATACAGACCAAATGGTTCCCTGATTTCACCTGGTGATGGCAGAACTAACGAATGCAACCCTAACAGCAGTCCAATTCTTTAAGGTTAACCGAGCAAATCAATTAAAATGAGGCATTTCAAACTTAGAACTTTTTTACAGTTAAAAACTATGTAAATAATAACATACTATTTCTCTTGGCATATAAACACAGATAAGAAAATGGCACAAACTGGACAAGAATATAAAAGGGAAAATAAAGATATTACAATTGCATTTAGTTGCCTCTGGCTTACACAAACTATTTCAAAGATGAAATGGTCTCTTTCATATAAAATTTTAGAAAATCAAAATCAGAATATTTCCTCTTTAAGAACTTTTCAGAAAGTTTGTGTTTTACATAGCATATGCCTTCAGGACTACATACTTCACATAAAATAATACTAAGAAACTAGAGAACAAAGTAAAAGACCCCTGGGGACTTCAGATCTCATAAATTTACTTTAAAATGTTTTTGGAGGAAATGAGTTTCCCATAAAGGGACACTCGGGCTGTCAAAATATCTACTGAAAAGAAAGCAAATGAAATATTCAATGACTTTTCTCTCAATAACAAAAGTAATAAAGAAAACCATTGGCAGTAGTAACCCATTTTAAAGACAAAACTCCTTTCAGGCTGAGCTCTTTATTTTTCCTCTCTCTTCATTTCAGTGATGCTATCTGGCATTAAATAACTGAACTCTATTTATCAGGGTCAACACATCTGCTAATAAATACTAACACTAGCTCTCAAGCTTTGCATTTGCAAGTTTAAGATTGTACTTAAACATTATTAAAAAACATTATTTCATTTTGTAAGCAGTTTTAGCTTATTTAAGCAGTCTTTCTGTGAAAATATATTCTGTACATGAGTTAATTATCCTTCATGAATAGTTCAAAATATCAAGAATTAAAATTAACATAAAATTAATGCATAAAATTGTTTACTGTTCTCCAATGTTGAAAATATATTTTAAAATGCATTTATTATATTCCTAGAAAAAGTCTCAAAGTTTCTTAATGCTATCCAATCTTCAATATTCAGAAATCATTTGAAATTATTTAGCAGCTGGATTTCAGATAACCTCTTTCTTTACCTTACACTACCAACAAAAAAGCAGTACAGGTTTAATATGTATTATTCTGAGATATTTAAAAAATATAAGTCAAGCATTCTGAGTAGATAACTTGGTTCATGTCATAGATAAATAATCAAAGGAAGAAATATTCAACTCAAATATTTTATGAAATACTTTAAAATTCTCTAATAATCCAATAGATATCCATTCATGGATTGAGTGCTATGTATTTGTCAAGTACACGAAAGACAAACAAGACACAGAGGAATAAAGTGTTGCTTATTAGATTAGGAAAAAAAATTAAGACATCATTGCAATAGGAAATTTGGAAACCTCAATAGGAATTATAGTAAAAAATGGTACAATATATTTTTTTTTGAAACAACTTGGTTTTTTTTTGTTTGTTTGTTTTTTAAATTTTATTTATTTATTAATTTATTTATGGCTGTGTTGGGTCTTCGTTTCTGTGCAAGGGCTTTCTCTAGTTGCGGCAAGTGGGGACCACTCTTCATCGTGGTGCGCAAGCCTCTCACTATCGTGGCCTCTCTTGTTGTGGAGCACAGGCTCCAGACGCGCAGGCTCAGTAATTGTGGCTCACGGGCCTAGTTGCTCCGCGGCATGTGGGATCTTCCCAGACCAGGGCCCGAATCCGTGTCCCCTGCATTGGCAGGCAGATTCTCAACCACTGCGCCACCCGGGAAGCCCCCAAAATGGTACAATATTTTAATGGAATGTGGCCATATGATTAAACATTTTGATCGTGTCTTCTTTGACTCACCATTCACAATCTTAGAAATTTTTTAATGAAGATAAATTGCACAATTTTGTAAAGACAGGTAAAAGTAGGGAGTTCTTTCCAATTTTTCTTTTATATTCTTAAATTGATTTATCTATACATTTACTTTCTGTAATACTTGTGCACTGTACCAATGTCAACAATACAGAAGAATGAGGTCTTTTAAAATTCTCATCTTCTTCTACTGAAATCCCATTTCTTACTAAAAGCAGAGTAACAATTTGGAAGATATGTTTTTCAAGGTTTTTATAGAAGCACAACACATTTTTAAAGAAAATATTACTGTAGAAAAACATTATTCTATACTTTCCTTTTCTCACTTAGCAATGCATTTTTCTCAAAATAAATATATAAAAATTGACCCCTGAGATTGATTCATCATAATTTATTCAATATTCCCTACTGATGGATATTGGGAATGCTTTTGCATTTATTAATTTCAAATAATAATATTTGAAATTAAAGTATAATAAAATCCTTGTAGCACATTATTTCTATGTGATGGCACTTTAACTTCTATTGGATAGGCCCAAATGAGATACTGGTTCAATGGATACGTGCACTTTAATGTCTAAAAATGCTGCTAGACAAATTCCACAGTTTGGAGTGATATCCAATTCCATTGGAGGGAGGTAATAGTTGTGCCACATCCTTGGCTGCACTGAATATGATAAGTCCTTCAAATTTCTGTCAACCTGATTTTTTTTTTTTTTTTAAAGATCTCAGTGTTTCAATCATCTTGTCCTTTATGACTAGTAAAGTGGAACCTATTTTCATTAGAAGGCCATTTGCATTTTCTCTTCTGTGAATTTCCTGACTGTATTCCTTGCTGGCTTTTCTTGGGACTGTTTTCTTTATTTCATTAACATGTGTAGTTTTTGGAGTAAAGTAGAAATATTAAATTCTTATTTATTAAATATCACAAATATTAAGTCAAACCATATGCAATTGTCAATTTGTGACAATTTTTGATCTACCAAATGGCAATTAAGTATAATTTACTCAAATATTTTATTTTAGTCTGTCATTTGTCACTTGTCTTTGCTTATAGTTTCTTTACTACATAAAAATGTAATATTATGTAATCTGTACTATACATATATATTCTTATCTGTATTTTAATATTATTATAGATTTTTAAGCTTCATATATAGTATAAAATGGGACTTTTTTCTTTCTTTCAAAGAGATAGCTGTTTTTTGTTCTTCGAAGTTAATTCATTATTAATAAATTTAAATTTATCTGAAGAACTAGAAAAATGATTCTAATCCATAATTCTTTCATGCTTTTAGAGTTAATTTAACATTTAAAAAATTATTTAAATATGTATAATGCATAAAACTAGGTGTTTTACTTTCTTATTATAGCTTCTATATAATGTGAAATGCAAAGTGATCACTGATTAAGTTTAAATTTTATAATACCATAATATTAGCACAAATCACATTAATTAAACCTGCTAAATGAGGATACGGCTTGAAGTTAAAATACCATTTGCAGTGGGAAAATGGTACTGATGGTTATGGTTCCTTTTCTTATGGGACTGGCCTCTTCATACTTTAGTGGATCATGTGATGGCCCTATTCTCAACCTCTTTGGCTTATGAATCCTTTACTTAATCTACAGCATACTGTGCTATCACTGTCATTTGTCTATATGGCATCATGAAGACTGTCTCCATAATTTTTCAACAGCCTGCATGTTTTAAAATAACACTACTTGGAAGTAAGATGTTTCCAAGCACAAAATAAGTCCAAAATTAGATAGTTATTCAAAGTTTCAGAATATGCTTCTGTATTTTATTATTCATATTAAAACAAAAGATACAAAATGTGAAAATTATTGTAGAGAACTTCTAGAAGCATGGGAATAAGCTCAGGGAACACTGTAGAACACTGATGTATGGGCCTCTTTTTCATTACCTTAAACAAAGGTCTACAGTACAGCTGCACAGATTAAAAAACAGAGTGAAAACAGGACAGCATGCGTACTACACTAGCAATATGCAGACGCTCCACTAGGTGATCTCTAACCACGATCCTCTCATAAACCCTACAGATGCACATTAATCATGACCATTTACCAAAGATGAAATTAAAGCTCAGAGAAATATTAAGAATTCCCATGAACTACATAATTATTAGGCTGGAGGCTTAGGTTTCATACATAAGTGCATCTTTTCCAAAGCCCCTGTCTTTCTGCTCCCACCCCTGCAGCAATGACTTTCAGGTGAGTGTCTGCTATTTAACTATTCCTACTTACTACATATGGCTTCATTTCACTGATGTCATATTAGCTGAAAAATGTTAGAAGGGGGAAACACCTTACTGAAGAAATGAGCCTATGGCATTCAATTTAATTCCAAAACTCTTTCAAAATCCTGCCAATAATTTTAGCTGTTTTTCCCCCTTATGTATTTGTGAAAAAAAATTTTAAAAATCCTTTGTCATAATTAACAGCAATATGATTATGCAGATGGCCTAAACCTACACAGGCACAACGCAATATGACATAAATGAAGAAACAACAAAAAAAGAGGGGCTCAGACTGGCATATTTAATTCCCTGAATTTTAACCTAAATTGGATTCAGTGATAATTTCAGCAAAACTCCATCCTGCTTTACACCTGAAAGCAGATGGAGGCTGATTGCATCATGAGTTCAGTCCTTTCAAATTACAATAGTTTATGATGCTCATCTGCATTTTAATCAGATACGAAGGATTTATTCCTGAAATGCATGAAGGAAGCCTATTTTTAGCACCTGGAAATGCATCAGAGAGTTTATAGCCAATAGAGTAAAATATGTTGCACATTTTTACTTTGTATCTATTTGTCTTGAGTATAAGATGTTACAGGGATAGAGGTGTCAGCAGTTTTATTAAAAGCTGTCCATAATCCTTTCAAAATAAGGAGGGAGAGGTAGTTTCATACTCCAAAATCATTTTTATTAGGATTTAACTCCTGTTCTAAAAGGAGTTAAATTTGGCATCCAATTTAATAAAATAATTTAAAGTATGTTTTACTCTAATAAACTGTTCATTTAGATTAAAATGCTATGTATTACATCAGTTTCTTCCCCTCCCCCCTTTATTTTTGAGGGCGACACTACCACCACATTCTAAAGTCTCCTGTAGAGTTCTCTGGATCCACTTACTATAGGTTCCTACTCAGATTTGTCTGTGGGAGGCACATGATCAAGATTTGGAAAGTGGAGGAGATGACATAAATGGCTGAGATCTTATTTCTTAACTCTCCCAAACTTCACTGATTCCATCACAACTTCTGACCCCTCAGTTCTTCCAAAGATTATGTGTTTTTTTTCAATGTCAAATAACTTCATCTAAAATATGTTGAATGACTTCTCTTCTGGCCAAACAATGAATGATATATCAACATTTACTCTTTTTGTCCATATCAAGTATTGGTGACCTGGGGGATGCATAGTAGTCATTTGTGAACACAAAGTAACAGTAATATCAAGAGGGTTTTATTTATATAATACAACACTTAAGTAACTCTTGGCCCTGTTCATAAACTTTCCACAGTGAAGTTAACTTCTCCTGTCCTCTTTTAATTCTCAATATCTGTTCTTTTGTGTATGTGTACCATTTCCCTTGGTTTTCTAGAAATTTTTCCATTTCATCTAAGTTGTCTAACTTATTGGCACACAATTGTTCATAGTATTCTTTTATAACTCTTTTTATTTCAGCAAAGTCAGAGTAATGTTTACTCTTTTATTTCTGGTTCTAGGAATTTAAGTCTTCTCCTTTGTTTCTTGGTCAGTCTAGCTACAGGTTTGTCAAATTTTTTTAATCTTTTCAAAAACCAGCTTTTGGTTTTACTGATTTTTCTCTATTGTTTTTTCTATTTTCTATTTCATTAAGGTAACTCTAATCTTTATTCTTTCTCATCCTTCTGCTAGCTTTAGGTTTAACTTTCTCTTCTTTTTAGTGTCAGGTTGCAGTTTAGGTTTTTGATTTGATATCTTCCTTCTTTTCCAATATAGGCCTTTACAGCTATAAATTTCCCTCTAAGGAATGCTTTAACTGCATCACAGAAGTAGTTATGTACTGTGTCTTCATTTTCATCAATCTCAAAATATTTTCTAATTTCACTTGTGATTTCTTCTTTGACCCATCAGTTATTTGGGAGTATGTTCTTTGATTTCCACATATTTGTAAGGTTCCCAAATGTATTTCTAATAATTTAGTTTTAATTTTACACCATTATTATCAGACAACATAGTTTTTAAATAATTTATATCCTTTTAAATGTACTGAAGTGTGTATTTTTGCTTGTGTACATGGTCTCTCCTGCTGAATGTTCCATGTGTTATTGAGAAGAATGTGTATTCAGCTCTCGTTGTGTAGTGTGTTCTATAAATTTTTATTAGGTCTATTTGGTAGGAATTTGAATTCTGTTCTACATCCTGCTTCTCTCCCTGGGACAAAATCTGTGAACCATACCTCTGATGTTGGGGTGGGTGAAAGTGGGGACAATGGTCTGATTCTCTCTGAGGAAAACTTTCACTCTAAGAGCTGAGAGCTTGATACATGCGGAGGCAGCAAGTACAGGTCTAGGTTTGCCTTTTTCATCATGGAACCTCCACCACAAAACCTGGAACAAGGGTAGTGGGGCCCCAGATTATTCAACAGTGCCACACCCAATGTAGATCTTCTGTCCCATGAGTAAGGATTGAGCAAAAGAAGGGAGTCCCCACCTCTCAGCTGTATTTATCTAGAACTTAGCCTCAGTAATAGGTAGCACAGTGAAGGATGAGAAATTATTATGTCCTGCTTTCCTGAGAAAATAGTTTAACTAACTAGGAGCTGGGGGAGAGGGAGTCCTGTGTTTTTGATTATTTTAACTTGGAGTGGAGTTACATCTCACTAAGCTGTGAGGAACAGAGATGGCATGGGTCTTAGTTCAAATACCAAAGAATCACAGTTCTTACCAAATTTTAAATTTCCTTAAATAAGTGTTTCTTCATCTGCTGCATACCCACAGAGTCACTGCTAGAGAACATAACATTCTTTAAAATTTGTATTTTACACATTCTCATCTTTTTTTTTTTTTTTTCCAGTAGTGCCACACTATCATTGGAAAAGAGCCTTGTCTTTTAATTCTATTTCAAATTTTTATATTGTGAGGCACAATCTAAATTATCATCAATAATAATGATAATATTATCAGGGATTAAAAAAAAAATCCCATTTTTAAATACTGAGTTTCAAATGACTGAATTAAAAAAAAAACAAAAAACTTTGGGACACTACTAAAGAGTGTGGTTCTTCCTATTACCAATTCACAGACTCCATTAGGGAGCCTGCCCATAGGCAACTGGGGACAACTCGCCTGTGGACCCCCCTAACTGGCCCATGGGCATACCGACATTGCACACACCTCATCTACCCCTTTTTGGCTGGCTTCCAGCATGTGCTTCCTGTGGACAACAAGAGTGAGCCTTTGCAGATGGCTAGTAAGCAAGTACAGAAAGCCAGCCCAGCTCTCTGGGATTGGGAGAAGACAAACAGACTTGAGCTTTTAAGAGCACTGCCTAGGAAAAAACAAACAACAGGCTCATAACACCTGGCCTGGATTTGTGAGATTGAGAGAAGGCATACAACCTTAAGAATTCCTCCACCACCACCACTGCCACCATCCCTGCCTCAAGAGGGAACAAGAAGTGTGGGGCAGGCATATCCTTGGAAAAGGTCTGTGGAAGCTTCAAAACCCCTAGCTGGAGTAATAGCTGAAGGTAACTCTCTTCTGAAGCCAGTCACTAAAGACTGGAGGAGGTAACCACCTCTTCAAATGTGAAGACAGCAAATGCAAGACTTCAAGGAACACAAAAAGTCAAGGAAACATGACACTACCAAATGAATATTATATATGTCCAGTACCAGACCCCAAAGAAATGGAGATTTATGAATTGAATGACAAAAGTTTAAAATGATTGCTTTAAGGAAGCACAGCAAGTTACAAGAGCACACAGACAGACAGTAACAAAATCAAGAAAATATTACATAAACAAAATGAGATTCAACAGAGAAAAAGAAATAATAAAAAACAATTCTATACATAAAAAATACAATTTATGAACTGAAAAATGCAGTAGAGAGCATCAACAGCAGACTTCAACAAGCAGTAGAGAGAATCTGTAAACCTGAAGATAGGACATTTGAAGTTATTCATTTAGAGAAGAAGAGAGTAAAAAATAAAAATAAAAATGAGTGAAAAAAATAAAACAAGTGAGTTATGGGACACCATCACAAGAAACAATATTCTTATTATAGGATCCCAACATAAAGAGCGTAAAGAAAATGGCAGAAAACTTATTTAAAGAAACAATGGCCAAATACTTCACAAAGCTGGGGAGCGATATGGATTTTTCAAGTAAATAAAAACATAGCACCCCATACAGGTTTGATCAAAAGAGGACTTCTCTGAGACACATTATAATGAAATAGTTCAAAATCAAAGAGAAAGAGAGAATTCTGAATTCAGCAAGAGAAAAAAAGAAACACCTCATTCCATACAACAGAATCCCTATATGGTATCAGTAGACAAAATAAAAATCAGAGCAGAAATAAATGAAACAGAGACTAGAAAAATAATAGAAAAGAACAATAAAAATAAGACAGTTTTAAAAGACATAGACTGGCTGAATGGATACAAAAACAAGACCCGTACTTATGCTGTCTAAAAGAGACCCACTTCAGACCTAGGGATACATACAGACTTAAAGTGAGGGGATGGAAAAAGATATTCCATGCAAATGGAAATCAAAAGAAAGCTGGAGTAGCAATTCTCATATCAGACAAAATAGACTTTAAAATAAAGACTATTACAAGAGACAAAGAAGGACACTACATAATGATCAAGGGATCAATCCAAGAAGAAGATATAACAATTATAAATATTTATGCACCCAACACAGGAGCACCTCAATACATAAGGCAAATGCTAACAGCCATAAAAGGGGAAATCGACAGTAACACAAATAGTAGGGGACTTTAACACCCCACTTTCACCAATAGTCACATCATCCAAAATGATAATAAATAAGGAAACACAAGCTTTAAATGACACATTAAACAAGATGGACTTAATTGATATTTATAGGACATTCTATCCAAAAACAACAGAATACACTTTCTTCTCAAGTGCTCATGGAATATTCTCCAGGATAGATCATATCTTAGGTCACAAATCAAGCCTTGGTAAATTTAAGAAAATTGAAATCATACCAAGTATCTTTTCTGACCACAGCGCTATGAGACTAGATATCAATTACAGGAAAAAATCTGTAAAAAATACAAATACATGGAGGCTAAACAATACACTACTAAATAACCAAGAGATCACTGAAGAAATCAAAAAGGAAATCAAAAGACACCTAGAAACAAATGACAATGAAAATAAAATGAACAAAACCTATGGGATGCAGCAAAAGCACTTCTAAGAGGGTAGTTTATAGCAATACAATCCTACTGCAAGAAACAAGAAACATCTCAAATAAACAACTTAACCTTACACATAAAGCAATTAGAGAAAGAAAAACAAAACCCTCCAAAGTTAGCAGAAGGCAAGAAATCATAAAGATCAAGTCAGAAACAAATGAAAAAGAAATGAAGGAAACAATAGCAAAGATCAATAAAACTAAAAGATGGTTCTTTGAAAAGATAAACAAAATTGATAAACCATTAGCAAGACTCATCAAGAAAAAAAGGGAGAAGACTCAAATCAATAGAATTAGAAATGAAAAAGGAGAAGTAACAACTGACATGCAGAAATACAAAGGAGCATGAGAGATTACTACAAGCAACTATATGCCAATAAAATGCACAACCTGGATGAAATGAACACATTCTTAGGAAAGTGCAACCTTCCGAGACTGAACCAGGAAGAAATAGAAAATATGAACAGACCAATCACAAGCACTGAAATTGAAGCTGTGATGAAAAATCTTCCAACAAACAAAAGCCCAGGACCAGATGGATTCACAGACGAATTCTATCAAACATTTAGAGAAGAGCTAATACCTATCATTCTCAAACTCTTCCAAACTATAGCAGAGGGGGAACACTCCCAAACACATTCTACGAGGCTAGCGTCACCCTGATACCAAAACCAAACAAAGATGTCACAAAAAAAGGAAACTACAAGCCAATGTCACTGATGAACATAGATGCAAAAATACTCAAAAAATACTAGCAAACAGAATCCAAGAGCACATTAAAAGGATCATACACCATGATCAAGTGGGGTTTATCCCAGGAATGCAAGGATTCTTCAATATACGCAAATCAATCAATGTGATACACAATATTAACAAATTGAAGGATAAAAAGCATATGATAATCTCAATAGATGCAAAAAAAGCTTTTGACAAAATTCAATGCCCAATTATGATAAAAACTCTCCAGAAAGTAGGCACAGAGGGAACGTACCTCAACATAATAAAGGCCATATATGACAAACCCACAGCCAACATCATTCTCAATGGTAAAAAACTGAAAACATTTCCACTAAGATCAGGAAGAAGACTAGGTTGGCCACTTTCACCACTATTATTCAGCATAGTTTTGGAAGTTTTAGCCACAGCAATCAGAGAAGAAAAAGAAATAAAAGGAGCCCAAACGGAAAAGAAGTAAAACTGTCACAGTTTGCAGATGACATGATACTATACATAGAGAATCCTAAAGATGCCACCAGAAAACTACTAGAGCTAATCAATGAATTTGGTAGAGCAGCAGGATACAAAATTATTACACAGAAATCTCTTGCATTCCTATACACTAATGATGAAAAATCTGAAAGAGAAATTAAGGAAATACTCCCATTTACCACTGCAACAAAAAGAATAAAATACCGAGGAACAAACCTACCTAAGGAGACAAAAGACCTGATGCAGAAATGTATAAGACACTGATGAAAGTTATTAAGGATGATACAAACAGATTGAGAGATATACCATGTTCTTGGATTGGAAGAATCAACATTGTGAAAACGACTATACTGCCCAAAGCAATCTACAGATTCATTGCAACCCCTGTCAAACTACCAATGGCATTTTTCACAGAACTAGAACAAAAAGTTTCACAATGGAAACACAAAAGACCCTAAAGAGCCAAAGCAATCTTGAGAAAGAAAAACAGAGCTGGAGGAATCAGGTCTCGGACTTCAGACTATACTACAAAGCTACAGTAATCAAGATAGCATGGTACTGGCACAAAAACAGAAATATAGATCAATGGAACAGGATAGAAAACCCAGAGATAAACCCACGTACATAAGATCACCTTATCTTTGATAAAGGAGGCAAGAATATACAGTGGAGAAAAGACGGCCTCTTCAATAAGTGGTGCCGGGAAAACTGGACAAGTACATGTAAAAGTATGAAATTAGAACACTCCCTAACACCATACACAAAAATAAACTCAAAATGGATTAAAGACCTAAATGTAAGGCCAGACACTAAAAACTCTTAGAGGAAAACATAGGCAGAACACTCTCTGATGTAAATCACAGCAAGATCCTTTTTGACCCACCTCCTAGAGAAATGGAAATAAAAACAAAAATAAACAAATGGGACCTAATGAAACTTAAAAGCTTTTGCACAGCAAAGGAAACCATAAACAGGATGAAAAGACAACTCTCAGAATGGGAGAAAATAATTGCAAATGAAGCAACTGACAAAGGATTAATCTCCAAAATTTACAAGCAGCTCATGCAGCTCAATATCAAAGAAGCAAACAACGTAATCCAAAAATGGGCAGAAGACCTAAACAGACATTTCTCCAAAGAAGATATACAGATAGCCAACAAACACATGAAAGAATGTTCAATATCACTAATCATTAGAGAATGCAAGTCAAAACTACAGTGAGGTATCACCTCACACCAGTCAGAATGGCCATCATCCAAAAATTTACAAACAATAAATGCTGGAGAGGTTGTGGAGAAAGGGAACCCTCTAGCACTGTTGGTGGGAGTGTAAATTGATACAGCCACTATGGAAAACTGTATGGAGGTTCCTTAAAAAACTAAAACTAGAACTACTATATGACCCAGCAATCCCACTACTGGGCATATACCCTGAGAAAACCATAATTCAAAAAGAGTCATGTACCACAATGTTCACTGCACCTCTATTTACAATAGCCAGGACTTGGAAGCAACCTAAGTGTCCATCGACAGATGAATGAATAAAGAAGATGTGGCACATATATACAATGGAATATTACTCAGCCATAAAAAGAAATGAAATTGAGTTATTTGTAGCGAGGTGGATCGACCTGGAGTCTGTCATACAGAGTGAAGGAAGTCAGAAAGAGAAAAACAAATACCGTATGCTAACACATATATATGGAATTAAAAAAAAAAATGGTTATGAAGAACCTAGGGACAGGATGGGAATAAAGACACAGATGTAGAGAATGGACTTGAGGACACAGGGTGGGGGGAGGGTAAGCTGGGACAAAGTGAGAGAGTGGGATGGACTAATATATACCACCAAATGTAAAATAGATAGCTAGTGGGAAGCAGTCGCATAGCACAGGGAAATCAGCTTGGTGTTTTGTGACCACCTAGAGGGGTGGGATAGGGATGGGGGGAGGGAGACGCAAGAGGGAGGAGATATGGGGGTATATGTATATGCATAGCTGACTCACTTTGTTATAAAGCAGAAACTAACACACCATTGTGAAGCAATTATACTCCAATAAAGATGTTTAAAAACATTTTTTTAAAAAAGCACTGTTTTTTGAAAAGATAAACAAAATTGACAAACTATTAGTTTGACTAAGAAAGAAAATAGAGGGTTCAAATAAATCAAATCAGAAATAAAAGAGACAGTACAACTGATGGCACAGACAAAAAAAGTTCCATAAAAGATTACTATGAACAATTATACACCAACAAACAGGATAACATAGAAGAAATGTTTACATTCATAGAAACATACAACCCACTAAAACTGAATCATAGAGAAATAGAAAATCTAAATAGACCTATAAATGGTAAGATGATTGAATGAGTAATTTAAAAAAATCTCCCAACAAAGTAAAGCCCAGGACCAGTTGGCATCACTGGTGAATTCTACCAAACATTTAAAGAAGAATTAATGTCAATCCTTTCTAAAGTGTACAAAAACATTGAAAAGGAAAAAATACTTCCAACCTCATTTTAGAAGGTCAGAGTTACAATAATAACAAAACCAGAGAAGATGCTACAAAAAAAAAATCACAAAACACTAAAAGAAAAGAAAATTATGGGCAATATCCCTGATGAACATAGATGCAAAAATCCTCAACAAAATACCAGCAAACTAAATTCAACAGCACATTAAAAAGATCATACATCATGACCAAGTGAGGTTTATCCATGAGATGCAAAGATGGTTCGACAGACCCAAGTCAGTTAATGTGATGGACCATTTTAACAGAATAAAGGATATAAATCATATGGTCATCTCAATAGATATGTAAAAAAAAATTTAACAAAATTCAGCAACCTTTCATGATAAATCTCTCAACAAATTAGGTATAGAAGAAATATACCTCAACATAACAAATGTTGTATATAGCAAGCTCACAGCTAACATCATACTCAATGGTGAAATGCTAAAATTTTCCTCTAACATTAGGAAGAAGACAAGGATACACACTGTAGTCACTCCTATTCAACACAGTACTAGAAGTCCTTATTGGAGTACTTAGGCAAGGAAAAGATATAAAAGGCATTCAAATTAGAAAATAAGTTAAATTTCTATTTGCAGATGACTGTATCTTATATATAGAAAACCTTAAAGACTCCACACAAACAAAACAAAACAGAACTGTTAGAACTAATAAACAAATTCAGTATAGTAACAGGATACAAAATCAACATACAAAAATCAGTTGCATTTCTCTACACTGACAGTGAACTATCTGAAAGAAAAATTAAGAAAATAATGCCATTTACAATAAAATCAAAAAGAAATTCAAAGCATGGACTCTAAAGGAACTGAGTATTTCTTTTGCTACCAAAATGTTCTGCATTATGCATTTTAAAAGCATATGTAATCTAAATGGTTATGTAATTCCAAAGGACTTTAATATTTTAAACAAAATTTCTACATGCATTTATTTGATATAAAGTCAAGTAACTATGATAATTCTGAGTCCTTATGATAATTATGTATTTATACATGGTTGTTGATAATTATTTTCCTTAATTTTTTTTACTTATTTCTATGCAAGTTATTTTAAAAGTCTTCTATATGTCCTTTAATAGTGATTAACAATGTATAATTTATATATTATTTTTACAAAATCATAAAAAGAATTCAAGGTATATTTACTCATTGGGAAAATATTTAACACCATATGTATGTCAGTATATATATTATAAAAATTAATAAACAGAAAGCTCAATTATATAGAGTTGGGAGACCAGAACAGGGAATTCTCATACCCTGCCATAATAGAAGAGCCCAACAGGAAGAAGAAAGTCTCCTCTTCTTTCCTGGCAAAGAATCAGCCAACGAAAAGCCATAAACTATTTGTTTGCTACAGCCCTCCTAACTTCCTTTTTTTCTCTATAAAAGTGTTCTCCGGGACTTCCCTGGTGGTGCAGTGGTTAAGAATTTGCCTGCTAATGCAGGGGACACGGGTTCGATCCCTGGTTCAGGAAGATCCCACATGCCGTGGAGCAACTAAGCCCATGCACCACAACTACTGAGCCTGCGCTCTAGAGCTCGTGAGCCACAACTACTGAAGCCCGTGCGCCTAGAGCCCGTGCTCCACAACAAGAGAAGCCGCCTCAGTGAGAAGCCCGCGCACTGCAATGAAGAGTAGCCCCTGCTCGCCGCAACTAGAGAAAGCCTGCGTGCAGCAAGGCCCAACGCAGCCAAAAATAAATAAATAAAAATAAAATTTTAAAAAAGAAAAATAAAGTGTTCTCCTAGCTTGCTGCTTGAGAACTTGCACATGGCTCGCCATGGTTGCAGACCCCAAATGGCAATTCTCTGCTTATCCCGAATAAACCCACCTTTGCCAGAGAAATAACTGGCAGTCTATTCATTTCAGGTCGATAATGTATAAATACGAAGTATATTTGTTATAAATTAGTCATGAATTGTAGTTCTTTATATCCTGATAAAACTAGAAAGATCTAGTCTTTAAGACCAAAAAAAAAAAAAAGCTACTCCTCTTTTTAATTATGCAGGTAAAAAATTGTCCGAAAATTCTTTTTATCACAAAATTTAAACAGGTTGTATTATAATTATTGACATGTATGTTGTCATGATTATCATATAAGCTTATCAAGAAAATTCATTTTCTTTAATTCTCCCCAAACCACCATACATAGTATTACTATAGTGATTTTTCCAAAATACAAATTTAACAGTGTTCCTAATAAGATTAAAACTCTTGTTTAGTGCCTTGTTTAATTCAATGCTTCCATGGTCTGTAGTGGATAAAGCTTAAATTCCCTGTGTGGAAAGGCCTACTGATTATTTCTTCTTTTTGTTGTAATGTTCAAATATATTCACACAATAAAACAAATGCTATATATTTTGTGTACAGAATTTTGTTTAGCCAAGGAATACTAGACACACTGAAGTAAGTAAATACTTTCTGACACATGAAAGAATCTACGAATGGAGGAGAAAGCAGATATGTTTCCCTTGAGGAATATACAATGTATAAAAATAGTATAAATATATTTTTCCTTCTTTACTGCATATAAACAGTTAAAAGTAGCAAGGGGAGAGTGTTATCTCTCTATTTTTGTGAATATACCTAGACTTGAAATCAAGTTTTTATACTTCCTAGCCTTGGAAACTTGGGCAACACCCATAGATTCTGTCAGCCTATTTTCTCACCTTAAGATATGAATAATAAAAGTATGTATTTCCCAGGTAGTTGATTAAAGGCAGTAAGATATGTAAATTTATTCACATAGTGCCTGGCATATTATGTGCATTCAAAAATGCCAACTATTATTATGATTTTCATTTTGCTATATGTGAACATTATATATAATTTCAGTTCTAGCTCTTCAATGGAAAAGTAACTCATTTGAAGAAATAAACACCTGTCTACAAATGTACAATAACCCAATCAAACTGAGATCAAACTTTTCAAATATTTTAAAACTTTATGAATATTGTACTTAACTTGAGTGAGCTTGAAAAATTAATAATGATAAGTAAGAAATAAGCATGGTTGCTAATTGTTGCTATTTGCCAAATTGTGCGAACTTATATTGTTATAGTGCTTTAAAGTTTAAAGTTTAGTGTCATACTCAGCTCAAGGCAGGGTGGATGGGGTGGATATTGTCTCATTTTAAAACTGATGAAATTGGGACAAAAAGAAGTTATATTACTTTCTAAGTTCACAGAGATAGAAACTGTTTTTTTCTATAATAGAATATTGTTAAACAATCTTAGAAAAATAGAATTAAAAATATCAGAAGGTAACTTTGAAAAGAAATAAAGAAAAATGAATAGTCATATAATGTCTACTAAATATATTCATTCAAAAATATTTATCAAAGCCTGGACACTTTCCCACAGACTCAGCTCTCTCTGTGAACAACATAGACAGGGCTTCTTTCCTCTCTGAGCTTACAGTAGTGCAGGAGATAGAAAATAAAACAAAACATAAATTGATTCTGCATGTGATAGGTTTAAACAAAGCAGCAAACAGGTTGCCAAGAGAAAAGCAGCACAGTTGTGGTGAGTGGAAGTTACTCTAGAAAGGACTATAAGGGAATGTGACCTGCTAGAGGTGAAATTTAAGCTAAGATATGAAGGATGAGAAGGCGACAAAGAAGGACAAGCAAGGAGAACATTTCAGACAAGGACAGACAGTTATGACAAGTGCTTTGTGTTGGGATATATACTGGCCAGATCTGAACAACTGAAAGCCTGTTAGCATGGCTGGAACATAATGAGACTGGAGAGAGGGGCCCAGGTTGAGCCTGGGGGAGCAGGTTGGAGGTGTAGCAGGTCAATCACAGTGAGAAATTTAGATTCTATTTTCAATTTGATGGAGGCCAGTTAATGTTTTTAAACAGGACAATGGCATGATCTCGTTTACATTATAAATGGTCATTTTTTTAATTATAGTTGCTTTACAATGTTGTGTTAGTTTCTGCTGTACAATGAAGTGAATCAGCTATATGTATACATAGATCCCCTCCCTCTTTTGAAGAGAAGCTACTTGAGCTATAAAAGAATGTTAGCAGGGAAATTAATTTAGGAGGTTTTTGTAGTTATTTGAGGGTTAGATTCTTATCTGGCCTGGACTGGGATTGGGGGTGAGGTGAGATACAGTGGAAAGAAGTAAATAAAATAGACATATATTTAGGAGGAAAAATTAACAGACTATCTCCATGGATTGGAGTTATGGAATGAGGAAAGGGGAAGGATGAATGATGACTACTATTTTTTAAAATATGAAGATAATGCCATTTATTGATTGGGGCAGATGGTAAAAAAACAGATTCATGGCATGAAGAGGACTTAAACTGAGATGGCAAAGGCCATATATAATTTATCATCTAAACAGGCATACTTTTGAGAGGGATAGAAGGGGCTTTCAATAATTACTGCAGGACAATTGGCACAAACTAGGATTGACATCCTAGAGATAAGTAATATAAATAGGTGAAAAGAAAGAATAATAGCCAATAATGATGAAGCACTTCATGCCAAGATCATACTTTATTTAAATATTCATTAATATATTTCTCCCTAAATCTCATTGTTTTTATAGACATTTTGCAGATGAGAATACTGGGGGAGAGAAATAAAGTAACTTGCACAGGTCACAAAGCTAGTGAAGCTATCTCCAGCAGCCCATCTCTGGCCCCTGAACTCTTAACCAGTAAATATTATGGCCCCTCACAGGAATTATTTTTATCATAAGGTGTTGCTTCTTATTTAAAAATGAAAATTACCCTCCTAAAGTGTTAGAAAATACACACAAAGAATATGGTCTGCACATTCTGAGGTGTGCTTCTAAGCATTGGATATCATAACAAAGAGCAAAATGTCATCCTTACAAATGATCTTGTTTTACATCTAAGAATAGACACCTGGCTTGACGAAACCGTAAGTCTGACATAAGAAAATCATCAATATGTCAGTAAATATTTTGTTTTAAAAAAATCTCAAGGGCACCTTCCAGCACCCCAAATTATTCAAATTCTATTGGACATATTTTTTCATATCTTTTGAACCTCTAATCTTAGGTCGCCCTAACAATCCTCCTACTCACATTTGTAGGCAGCAAATGTGGTTTTCAGTACCAGAAAAACCTCTTAGAGTTCTTAATCAAGAGAAATGGTTCTTTGGTATTGTTTTACTACTTGTAATGAATTGATTTAATTAAGATTGCAGTAGTTATAACCAACGGAACCTGACTCTGTGCAACTTAATGAAAAAGAGACTTTATTGGAAAAATAGCCTGGCTATTCACAGAATCCCAGGCACAGCTAAGAAAATACACTCCAGCTGGATGAGCAGAAATGATGACTAGCTGAAGGAACCAGGAGCAGGGGGTGGGAGACCTTCTCCCTTCAGTGCTGCCTTTATCGAAGCTCAGTTCTAATTATTTCCAGTTTCTAGGTGTCTCCATTCAAGGTTTAAAATTCTCAGGAGAGATGATCTAATGGCCTGGCTTTGGTCTAACCCTGGATCATTCAGCTAGGGCTGGAAATGCAAGACTCCAAAAAGGGCCTAAGTCTTTGAACTGTCCTGTTCAGGGAATGGGGAGTTTCTATAGGCCAGAAGTTCAACCCAATGGGCATCTCCTACATTCTACCATATAGATGTTGTTCACACATGCACACACAAACACATACACACACACACACACACACACACACACACACACACACACATCCCATGTTATTCTCCTCTATCCAAAATGTACCTGCCTAACACAATCCAGCCATACTACACAGGCACTCTTCTTCCCCAGAGGAGGTAACTGGAAGTCAACAGCCAGCTAATCTATTTAGAGATGACATAATGCATCCTTAAAGTGTCCAGTAGAGCCAATTGTCCTCAAATTCCATTGCAACATTCAAAAACTTTAGAAATGAAAATTTAACACCTTTCCTATATTATATAATAAAAAAGAAGAAATGTATAAAATACATATTCTTTTATTCAAAATTTTAAAAATGGGAAAATTATTCCATTGAGCAAACAAGAAACATTTTGGTCCTAATATTTGCAAGTGTCACAAAACTCTAAGAGCATATATCTCTTCTCTTCTCAATTTCTTTGTCTTCAGTTCTTATTCTAGCTGACTGGGGTAGAAGCATTTCTCGTTTGGGGATTCCTTTCTAAGACCACTAGCTAAGTGTATAGCATCAGAATAAGAATTAAAGTTTATGGACTATTAAGTGTGATGCTAAGAAATGTTACTACATGGATTCTGGTCCCTTTATTTTGATTAAGGGACATTTTTTCAGAGAATATTCTGAATCCTGAAACTACCTGCCAATCCTCACAAGGTGTGGTTTGCTTTTAACTGACCATTTAGCTGAATTTTCAATATGTCATTCTATTGTTATATAAGGTCAGATGCTTCTGGATTAAATGTGGTTGGTAAGAATAGTGGGTACTTACGTAGCTGGTTCCTCATTTTTTTTACAGTCACATATCTTGGTCAATTTTAGGGATGGGAGTTCTGTGCTATTAAAACTGCAATTTTCCTTCATCTCTAAAATTAGGATCAATATTTTTCACCCATTTAATAAGTACTTAATTTTTTGATAAGTATACATGATCACAGGCATTTACTGAATAGATTATCCTGACCATAAGATTGTTGATATTAATGATAATCTTCAAAAATATTCTGAATCAATCAAAAATATTTATAGTCTCTGGGTTTTTCTGAGAAGTCCACTTCCAGAGCTGACTCTTAATTTTTAATTTGAACTATCTCACTAACAGGTCATTCATATTTAACAATTGTTATCCTGAATGTAATGTAGTTCTTGCATTAGGGCCTACCCATGCAGGAAAACTGGACAATGGTAAGTACCTCTGGAAGTTCTGACCGCTTGAAGAAAGTCCTTGTGAGTGAAAGCAAGGCAACTACATACTACATGTAGACACTAGTGAAATATGAACCTTGAATATTTACTGTGTCTCTCATCTCCTGCATTTCTGCACCACTGTAATTGGTACACTGTGGCACAGAGAAAACATACTTCCATTTTTTTAAACTTTGAGTCATTATTTTGTTTTCATATCATCTTAAATGCCATATGGTATGCAAATCTGTAAAATAACAAAAATACAGATTCCCATACTCTTCTGTCACTCCTTTGTAATTAGCAATGAACTACGTAGAGTACCAGGTATCTGGGACTTCATTTGGCTTGTGTGGCTCCCTCACGAGCTAGAGCAGAGCATAAGCAGCTTGCCCCACTGATGGAGAATTTCAGAGCTCAGTCCATGTTAACTCACTCAGAAAACACAGCTGTGCATGTTACCTCTGAATGCCCGCCTCAAAAAAGATGCATTTTTAAGTCACTGCCCTCACTGGAATTCAGTGCTACATGATAAAAGCAAACAACTACCAGGATTGCCAGAAAGAAAAAAATTACACTACCTTATATAAAGCAAATCTTTTGGCCTTGAATCTCTACTCACTTGAAGATCACTCTGACACAGGGTTTCTATACAGATTTCCTCACTTATGATGTATATATTGCTTTATGAAAAATGATATTATTTTTTACATAGAAATGATTTTTTTAATTTAATAGTTTTAAATGATAAAATATTTTTAGGGGAAAATTCACTTTGGTAACACTATAACAAAAATAAAGAAATTCAGGATAATAGTTACCTCTGGAGAAAAGTAGATTAGTTTGGGGTGGAATATACAGGAATCTTAAAAGTCTTAGGACTTTTAGTCCATAAACTGAATTATGGATACACAGGGCTCTATTTTATTATTAATATTTATGATTATTTTTAATATTTTAGATTGTTCTTTAAATTATGTAGACATATTGTATGTGCAATAATGTTTACCAGTTTTTTTCTTTTCGATTTTCTTTGCTTTGCCAGTCTGGATTTTTGCCATTTCAGAAGTGTGAAATTTTTATGCAGTCAATTCTGTTAGTCTTTTCATTTATAGCTCCTGACCTACTTGGTTAAGAAGATCTTCTGTACCACAAGATTATAAAAATATTCTCTTATATTTTCTTCTACCAGTTATACAATGTTTTGTTGTTGTTTTTTTAAAGTCTTTATTTCTTTTTAGAGCAGATAAAAAAGTTCACAGCAAAACGGAGAGAAAGATACTGAGATTTTTCATATACCTCCTGCCCCCACACATGCATAGCCAGCATCCCTTTTCCGAATGGTACATTTTTTATCAAGTATGAACCTACATTGACACACAAAGTCCATAGTTTACATTAGGGTTCACTCTTGCCTTTGTATAGTCTGAGTTTGGACAAATGTATAATGCCATGTTTTTATCACTGTACTAACATACATGATATATTTTCACTGCTCTGTGCTCCACCTATTCATGCTCCTCCCCACCCCTCAGCAGCTAGTATTTTTTAGCCATTTTCATCATTACTTTTTTGAACTAACTTTGGCCCAGTAAATATTAGGCAATGATTATAAAAATAAACATTAAAACACTGTTAAGTGTTTGAAGTTGAATTATCTCTTATCATTAAAAATTTCTTTTAAAGTATATATGACATATTGAATTAAATTCAGCCTTGTTTTCAAAAATATGGCAAATATCTCTTGCCTCTCTTTGGTGTTTGTGCCTCCCTTTGTCATGTCAGTAACAAAATGTACACTAGAAAGACATTATTCTTAACCACACAGGGCTTCTTCTTTGCACAATTTTACTTCATGTTCAGAAAACAATGTGAATGGTGGTGCCTTGAGTTATGCTAAATGAAATTTATTAACATCTGTATCCTCTATTATGCAAATGATACAATTAGAGAGAAAAAAAACACATAAGGTTGAAACTAGAGAAAGGATTAGCTTTTGAAAATCTACTTAAGTAAGAGGGGTTATTTTTATTTGACAGGACCCATAATTCTAGCTTCTCCTTAGGTACTCTTTCTCAGTCTGTGAATTTTGCCTGATATCAAAGCTTACTAAAGTAGATTAAGAGTCGTGGCACCTACTCTATACCCATAAACCATCAATACTTTACTGTGCATTCTACATTCAGTTCAGGAGACATTAATTTGAGCTTAATATGTCTTCCATGATTTGCTATGATGAAAACTGAGAATACAATGAATAATAACATAGACCCTGCCTTCAATTTGTTAATAATTGATGAAAAGACAAATATGGGAACCTAATTATCATGTCATATGGTGAAGTCAATAATGGAAAGAGATGCAAAAGGGATGTATGAGGTAAGGGAATTCTATAATATCTAATCTAATATTACAGGAAAAATTAAAAGAATAAATAAGATTTAACTTTTAATCTATCAAAATGTGCTTGTATTTTACAGAACATACATCTCTCTCAAAACTCTTGCTAAACTTCATATAGGAAAAAAATTTACTTTCTCTAAACTCAATGCAATATTTTTAACAAAACAATTTGTGGAAAAAGAAAACCAACTTGAGTTATATTCCCAGTACAATTGGAAGAATTTCAGAATCACCTGGAGATTATTTGAAATGTGCTTTAATTGTTCTGATGTTGAAGGAAATAAGAAAGTCATCACAATGTTGCCCGTGGTATGAGACTTCCCTGGTCTTTCTGCACTTGTCTCAAACACTTTTCCACAGTGTCTTCTATTTTTAGCTTTTGTTTTTGTCTACTGTTACACAATGAATCATAAACCAGTTGAAAATGTTATGAAGAAGAATGTGGAAATGAAAGCAAAGCAAGTGAGAAAGTTTTATTTCAATGAAATAAAGCTAAGATGTTTAGACAAAGAAGAGCATGCTAAAGAAATTGCATGCATGCTTTAGAACACATTATCAGGGTTTGCACTATAATGATAATAATAAAATAATACAACAAAATTTATAAATTAGTATTCATATGTATGAAGTGACAAGAATATAGCATTCTTCATTGGAAAAGCATGCAGAATAATTGGCAAAATTGATAGAGAGACAGGTTACTCAAGGGCTCAGATTCTTTACTATTGTTGATTCAGATGACAATAACGATGTCAGAGAAGTTCAAGATGAAGGAAATGGCAGAGAAAAATGAGTTGGTAAAAAAAGCTGTCTTTCAAAGCAAGCCTGAGAAGTTCCACAGAATCAAGATGCTATACTCATGTTATGGATGGACTCTTTGTATCTGCCCAAATTTCATATGTTGAAGGCTTAAGCCCCAACGTGATAGTTTTTGGAGTTGGAGCCTTTGGGAGGTAATTAGGTTTAGATGAGGACATGAGGGTGGTGCCTTCATGATGGGATTAGTGCCCTTATAAGAAGAGGATGAGAGATCAGAATTCTCTCTCCCTCTCCTTGTGTACGAAGAGGAGGTCATGTGAGACGTAGGCTATCTGTAAGCCAGGAAGAAAGCCATCAGCAAAAACCAAATCTGCAGGGATTTTGGTCTTGGACTTGGACTTCGCATCCTCCAGAATTGTGAGAAATAAATGTCTGTTGTTTAAGCCATCCAGTCTATGGTATTGTGTTATAGCTGCCTGAGTAGACTAAGACAGCTCATATCATCAAAATAATTGTGGAAGCTACAATAACTCTCTGTGAAGAAATTGTTATTTTCCTGCCCTAACTATAAAAAAAAAAAAAAAAAAAAAATCAAAGATGGCTATACTGCCAAAGAAAATTTTGTTGTTGATGAGACAGAATTGTTTTGGAAGCAGTAGTCTCTGGTAGCTTTATCTTTCAGGAGAAGGTAACCATCTTCATAAAGTTATGAAGTCTTCTAGCTGACTGACACTACTTACCCAGGTACTTGTGCTACTAATGTTATGTTAAACCTAAATCGGTCTATAATATATTTTGAAAAATACATTTACTCAAAGGAATGACCAAGGAAAATTGCAAGTTGTTTGTAAGTTCTCAATGCCTACTTGACAAGGGAGGGTCTTTGAGAATTATGTACAATCTTATCTCTGACCCTTAATTTTAAAAAAGTCTTGCAAACAAAGCTCTAAACATTTTTGACCTCTTAACATTCAGCCAGGAATGTGGAATGCAGCCCTACCATCCACATGATTATCTACCCTGCAAATATGACATTGCATTTGTAACCCATGGACCATATGTTTATTATCCATGAGGTTATCACAGTTATCAAAATTTATTATTCTCAATAATTTATGCAAAACATGGTCCGGGGTGCAGACGTCACACAAGAATCTTTACTAAAATTTTTTGGAAACATTTTGACAGATAACAAAGGCTTTAGAATTTACCAACCAGGTATGGCAAAAAAAAATATTTCTACATCAACATCAAGAGATATAATAAAAAACTAACTCCACAATTTGTGGTTGATTTAAAAGGTTTTGTAAAGGTGGTTGAGGACAGAGTGAAAATTATTGTTCCTGAAGAGGGATGTTAACTTTGAAGAAGTTGATGAAAACGATGTTAGATAGCTCTTAAAATCTCATGCAGGGAAATTAATAATCACACTTGTTCAGGAAGGTATATGATACTCGTTTGAAGAAGATGGAGATGATGACAACTTTAAGAGTCACACAGTCAAATCACAGGTGCCATATTCGTACTTTGAAGGAATATATGGGTCATACAAATATAATGGTAAACAATACCCTTCAATGTGTCAGCTAAATAATGAAAAGTCCTCTTTTAAATATTGTATGATGTCTCTTACCATGATAGTTCAGATTTTCCAGGAAGCAGACACCAGGGAATAATTAAAATGGAAACAGATTCATTGAAACACCTATGAAAGTAAAGGGACAAGGATGATTAGATGGTTATTACTTTGAGACCACAATGCAGGTCTGATATGTGTGATGAGGAGGAGAAAGGAACAGAAGAAAGATTGTGTAGGAAGAATCTCAGACTCTGAGAAAGGTCTGGGCAGCTGATGGGGAGAGGAGACCCAGAGCAGAGATTTTCTGTTCGAGGCATTAGATATGGGTCAGAAATGGCTGACTCTGGTAAGTACCCTTGCTGTGCACACTCATGGGTGAGAAGCAGCATGAAGCTTGCTGTTCTGGTATCTCCATAGCAGTAACATATATAGGGGAACTATGTCAATTCTTCTGGGTTTGATATTTACCTAAAGTTTCTCCTCCATCACCTACCTCCTCTGCATGTCACTTTCAGCAATCCATCCACTGACTGCTTCAACATTCCTTGTCTCTTTCTACCACATTTTTCTTCACTATCAATCTCAACTAATAATGGTTCAATACAGGAAATTGCTTTCAATTTTATTTTCTGAATCCTGTCAATAAATTTATTTATTGTTATGTTTTATTTATGGTATTTATTTTAAATGTAAATTTTATGTTACAGCATCATGTGTAAGTTGTAGTATTTTGAATGCAAATTTTAATGACCATATTCATTATTCAGTGATCAGAAAGCAATATTTTAAGTTCTTTGTCTTATTTCGATAGTTTGATACATATATAGATATTTTTAATTAAAAAAATTAATTTGGTATTTTGGACTTACATGGGACATTGTCAGGAAAAAAAAATGCTGCTATTATTTGTTTAAAGGTCTTAGGCAACTTGGAGCATCTCTTAAGTTTTAGGGACTTTTGACTTCAGGATATATTTCAAACTCCTGAACATCTCATCTTAAAGCCTATATCCACTTCTCCAATTAACCTGATTTACTATTTCATATCTCATATTTTATCCCGTAGTAATATGGAAGAGCTTGCAGTTACCCGAATGCCTTATTATACTTCAGATTTGCATTTCTTTAGTTATGCTGGTCTCCATGACTAGAGTGCTCCCATTAGCCTCCATCTTCCTCAACCTGGTTAAATCACACACATACTCAAACCCTTGGCTTAACTATCATTTCTCCTAGTTGGCTGCACATTCTCCTCTGTTCTTCATGCTCCAGGGATGCCCGCTACATATTTATCTTATTCCTTGGCTTTGGAAGTCAAGAACAAAGACTTATGTTCTAAAGAAGACAAAGACTGAATCAAAAAGGTAGATGTGCCACATCAGAAAAAATATCAAACTTTTTTTTGAGAAGAGAAGTTTAATTATAAAATAAATTCTGCTCACAAAAATCACTATCTCTTATTGTGTTACAGTTCTACAAATATCTTATGTAACTACAAAATGTGCTGTAACTAATGTTCTCTTTTCAATCTAAAGTACTTATCAAATGAATTAGAGTTTATGAATCAATGCATTTATATTTCTTTCATGATAACATGACCAAACATTACTGTATGATTTGCAACTAAAGTTCATTTTTCTCTAAAAGGATTAATTATATAATCTTTTTCCCTGTAACTGATATATAAGTTAATGATGTGAACCTCCACAGTAATATTTCTAAATTAAAAGAGTCACTTGGGGATAATTGAATGCTTTTAAACTAATATTTGAGGATGATTCTACCAATTCATATGAAATCTCTGCTGTCTATTACAATTGTTGATGAAAAAAGAAAAAATTATTAAAATGGCTTACTATAAAATTTAATGTATGTTTTTATATATATGGTGTCTCCAAATGCGTAATTACAAAAGAAATTACACTTGTATTTTTCAAACCACCTACTTTTATTTTATGTATTTAATCTGCTTATCTCAATTTTTGGATAAGGTGGCAATGAATCTGACAAGGTGGATACTGGGACTTAATTAATCAGGCAATATGAGATGCCCTGAAGCTGTTGTATACGTGTCAGAATTGGCAAAATATCCACTTTCTACAAGCAAGAAAAAGTTGTATTTCACAGTTATGATGCAATTACACTGTTATTTCACAGCTGTCAAAAAGCATAGTTGTGAAATGTGACTTTTTAAAGTATGTACTTAAAAAACTTTTTCAACATTTTAACTAAGAATATTTCAGAGATCCTACAAATATTATAACTAGAAGCACCTTAAAGAGGAAATTAGCCAATAAAATCTTTTATATGACTTTCAATAGAATAAAAAATTCTGTATTCTAGATTCAGTGGGTATTACACAGCCTTATATGTATGTATGTATATAAAACAAAGCATATAAAGCAAGCTTACAAATTTATAGATATGCAGTCTAACAAAGAAAAAACCAAGGATCAATCGAAAAAGGAAATAAATTTAAAACATAGTAAGGAATGTTTATTTTTTAAACCTTCTTTCATAACCGTCACCCATAGTTTAGACGTAAAGTGAAAGACATATAGCAATACAACATAAAAAGACACATGAAGAGATTGGTGCAAAGGGATAAATGAGTACAATAATGAATAGAAATCAAACTGACTTTAGTACACAAAATGTATGCCACAACATCCTCTCTAATTGCTAAAAATCAACTGCAAGTTAAGCTTTGAACGTCCTAATAGACAACAGAGAGAAGAATAATTAGATCAAATATTTACATTGCCCATGATGTAAAATCTAGACCAGATTGTTAGAAGCCAGGCAGTATTTCCTAAATTCTCACAGAAACAATTCCAGTGGGTTATTATGTTAGGCATTCTGTAATGGGTGGATTAATCTAGAGCATACCTAAAAGGGCACTGTTGTGGTAAGCATCCTCTAAGATGGAATCAAAGTAAAAAGGGAGTAACAAAAAACATAAAAGAAGGGAGTCTAAAATCTTCCTGTTTTACCAGCTTCAAAAGTATCCAATTTGTGAAAGAACTATTTATATATAATAATAATAATAAATTAATGTGCAACATTTATAAAAGTATCAATAGATGAGGTGTTTATAATGGACTAGTGAAATTTAGTCCACAAACAATTCCTTTTTCTAAGTCTAGTTCTGAACAGATATCACTGAAAACTTTGTCATCTTGCACCATTTCCTTGAGAAGATAAGGAGAACTAACAGTGGAAAAAGAGTACTAAAGCCCAATTTCTCGTCTCGTCTCATGTTTTCCTAAGAAGCCCAGCTTTGCATTTTTTAAGAGGAAATTAGCTTGACATTTCTGAGTGTTGAAGGGATGTTCAATAAACTTACATTAGGATTTGGAAGAAAAAAGTAGACTCCGTTTTAAACAGAAATGGAGCATCATAGACCAAACCATGTCTCAAAGAACACTAATCCTGTGAGATATGCAGTTGTGAGACATGAAAAACTGGAGAATCACAAGTCACATTATCAAATCCATAGCTCTGTGAAATTACTGGAGGAATGAAATTTTAGTATTTTTCCAAATGTATCAATATATAACCTCAGTATTTTTTAAAATCCATGCAAAACACTATCGTTAAAACTAGAATAGATCAGACTCAGTGTGGTTAGAGAGAAACACAGCTGGAGAATGAATAAACATAAAAAATAGTGAATGATAAAATACACTATTGAGAGAGATTCTTGCACAATTCTAGAAGTATAAAATACACCTGAAATATTTTATTTAGCTTGATCTTTTAAGCCATTTTCCAGTAAGAAACTTGTAAAATGTTTACAAAATTCTGGCTAGTTATATCATTTAAACTCATAGTCCTTATGTACTTCACGAATAAAGATATGCACAAAATACCTTAGCTGGTAATAATGTAGACCCGAAACTAGTATTCATAGAGGACTAGAGTAACAATTTGATATAATTTAAAGTAGAGTATCAGTGTTTGTTACTACCAGCTTGGGAGACTTAGGTGCCTGATTAATAATTTCTAGGTCTAGTCTTAAGAACTCCTGCTGTACTTGAAACAAATTGCTACCTTTCATTTACATTTGGGACTGTTGAGTAGATATCTGTCCTTTGCAAAAGAATGATTCTGAATTACAAAAATCCATAATTTATTAGAACATTTCTTAAAATAAAACTTTTGTTCAAAGTAAAAGCAGCATAAATATATTAAACAACTATAAACATAGATAAGTATTGAATTAAAATTCTTGTAACAATGAGAGCAAGGAGAATGAGGAAGAGCAACTTTTGACATTTGTGTGGACATTTCACAAATTTAATTCATATATGAGTTACTGTTTGATGATCAGAAAATGTACTATTTCAGTTTTGATCTTGTTGGAACACTAAAAACAGTAAAAATGCTGTTCAAAAATGAGATTTTATACCGAACATCGACTCATTTATTGCTGTATGCCATTTGTGTGAATGGGCTTTATAAGTTGACAGGGCTTACTTTTTTTCTCTCTCATGTTCAATGAAAACAGTTTTCTCTCAAAATGTTTGTCACAACCTTTGGACATACAAAACCCCAGGGAGAGAAAAGTAAACATAGGTATATACACATCTATCAATCTTTTGATATTACAAACCATTCAGGCAGGGGAATAGATGCTTAGAAGACTAGCAGAGGGACACTAGTCTTTCACTTCTAGGTCACTTATACAAAGCTTACTTCCAACATGTAACATTGTGCTCAACTATTAGCAATATGTCACTGGAGAAAATATAATCCAGCAAGAAATAATAATTTTAGCAAATAACAAAACAAAATTCATTGATTAAATAACTACACTGATGGACCATATTTTAAAATATTTAATAACCATTTAACTTAAAGAACCTGCTTCTCCTCATGGACTGAACCAGACTGGCTTAGTTGGTTAACACCTGATAGTAAATCTGAGGTCCAAGCAAACTCTGAAAGAAAGTTAGTATTAATCATTTTTCCCCCACAATCTGCCTCAGTCTCGGTGAGTTGTTTAAAAGCTTTGCATCATTGTTTAGGTAGATTTAGTACTTACACAATTATTTTAATAATCTAATATAATCTTCTTACTAGCTACTCATTATTGCCATATCTATATCTTTTCACTGTAACTAAACTCTTGATTGTTACCTTTTAAATTTTCTTCATGTCCTGACTATCAATAATGCCATTGCTATTGATAAGCACACTGAGGTTTGTGGTGTCTTGAATTAGTCCCTCCTCATCCCTCTCTTTCCAAACCTCTGTGAAACCTTGAAAACCAGCAGCCTTGCATTCATGGTAACTGTGAATACAAGCAACCTAGCAGCTGATGAAGGCACCAAAATGAGTTTACACCTCTCCCCAAAATTTCATCATCAGAGAATTTTCCCTATTTGACCTGTCGGGCAGCTCCCTATAAAAGTCCCATTTTTTAGGACTTGTCTTTATTTAACTTGACTCAGAGCTCACTTAGGGTTAAGAGCACTAAACCTTGGCATATGTTGAAAATAATCTGTGATAATTGTTTAAAATAGCAGCTTTCTGAGGCAGTGATACCAGCTGATGCAAACAACAGCCTGGTCACAAACTTAAAATTATAACTTGAAAAATGAGACATTCATTGGTGGCTTTGAGTACTCCAAAATATTGCCGAGGATCTAAAGGCTAAACACATGGAGCAGGGCTGTGTTTGTATCTAAAGAAGACCTGAGGAGCCCTATCCCCTCACCTCAGGCTGATCCTGCGGTTCTGTAAGAGCAGAAAGTGAAGGATAAGGCAGAGATGTAAACTACCAGACTATTGAAAGCATTCCCTAACAAACAAGCAGAGCCTCTTGGCAAAGAGTGGGAGACCCTTTGGTTTAAGGCATTTAATAAAATCTCTGAAAAATCATTACCTGACCACTAGGGTAAATCAAGGTGAGACTTTGGTGGCCACGGGCAACAAAAGAATATAGACTTTTAAAGAATTAGGCTGGAAAGGTCACTAAATAATCAAATAGCAGCAACACACAGAAAACAAAACAATAAAACTAACAAGGACATTGATAGGGAAGAAGGGAGGTGGGAAGAATCTAAGTTCCAGAGTTACCACATTTTACTTTCTAAATTTCCAGTTTTCAACAATAAGCAAAGTTATGAGTCATGCATAGGAAGAGGAAAATATGACTTATACACAATGAAAAAAAGAAAAACATTCTATAGAAGCTGCCCATAAAGAGAAGCACATATGTTGGATTTAATTTTTAAAAATGATATAAATCAAGTATTATAAATATGTTCAAAGAATGAAAGGAGACCATATCTAAAGAATTAAAGGAATGTATGAAAACAATATTTTACCAAATAGAGAATATCAATAAAGAGATAAAAATTACAAAAATAAACCAGGTAAAAATTCTGCAATTAAGAAGGAAAACTATAGAAATTTTTTAAAAGTTCAATAGGAGTTCAAGTACAAGCATGAGCTTGCAGAAAGAAAGATCAGCAAACTTAAGATAGGCCAATTGAGATAATTCAGACTGAGGAACAGAAATAAAAAAGAACAAAGAAAAATGAACAGAGCATGAAACCTGTGGAACACTATAAACATACAAATGTAGACATAATGAGGGTCCATGAAGGAGAAGAGAGAAAGGAGAAATAAAAAAATATAAAAATTGTCTTAGTCTGGGCTGCTATAACAAAATACCATAGACTGGGTGGCTTATAAGCAACAGAAATTTATTTTCTCACAGTTTTGGAAGCTGAAAACTTCAAGGTCAAGGCACTGGCAGATTCCATGTCTGGTGAGAATCTTTCCTAGTACATAGACATTCATCTTCTCACTGTACCTTCAACTGGTAGAATGGACAAGTGGGCTATCTGGGGTCTCTTATAAGGGCACTAATCCCGTTCATGAGGGCTCTGCCCTCATGATCTAATCACCTTCCAAAGACCCCCACCTCAAAATACCATCACATTGGGGATTAGGTTTCAACACATGAATTTTGGGGGACACACATTCAGTCCACGGAAAAGATATAATGGCTGAACACTTTCCAAATTCGATAATAAACATTATCTTCACATCCAGGAAGCTTAGGAAACTCCAAGAAAGTCACATCTAGACATATCATAGTGGAAAGCCTAAGTCAAAAATAGAGTCTTAAAAATAGCAACAGAGAAACAATTAATCACATAGAATGAATCCTCAGTAAGATTAACTGCTGGTCTCTTATCAGAAGCCATAGAGACAGAAGGATGAGATATTCAAAGTACTGAAGGAAAAAGATTTTCAACTGAGATCTTAATTCAGCCAAACTATCATACTAACATGAACGGGAAATTAAGCATTCCCTGATAAACAAAAACAGAGAGAATCCATATGTCCACAGAAAAACTTGTATGTGACTATTCATAGCGATATTATTTATAGTAGCCAAAAATAGGACATAACCTAAATATTCATCAATAGGTGAATGGATAAACAAAATGGAGCATATCCATAAAATAGGATATTATTTTTAAAAGGAGTAACATAGTGATAAATACTGTAACATGGATGAAGCTTAATAACGTTATGCCCACTGAAAGAAGCCAATCGCAAAAGACCACACATGATACCATTTATGCAATGTATCCTTAATAAGGAAGCCTATAGAGACAAAAAGTAGATTAGTGGTTGTCATGGCTTAGAGTGAGAAGAGTCTCTGTTCTGACTGCTTGAGTATGGAGTTTCTTTTTGCAGTAATGAAAACATTCTAACATCAGTTGTGATGCACAACTCAATACCCTAAAAACTACTGAATTGTACACTTTAAAAGGGTAAATTTTATCATATGTGAATTATACCTCAATAAAACTATCATAGGGACTTCCCTGGTGGCGCAGTGGTTAAGAATCCGCCTGCCAATGCAGGGGACACAGGTTCGATCCCTTGTCCGGGAAGATCCCACATGCCGCAGAGCAACTAAGCCCATGCATCACAACTACTGAAACCTGTGCACCCTAGAGCCCGCGTGCCACAACTGCTGAGACCACGCATCACAACTACTGAAGCCCGCGTGCCTAGGGCCTGCGCTCCACAAGGAAAGCCACTGCAATGAGAAGCTCACGCACCACAACAAAGAGTAGCCCCCGCTCACCTCAACTAGAGAAAGCCCTTGTGCAGCAATGAGGACCCAACGCAGCCAAAAACGATAAAATTAAAATAAAATAAAATAAAACTGCCATAAAAATCCTCTCCATTCCCTCCAAAAAATGTGAAATAAAGGATTTTCCAGATATTCAAAAGCTGAAAGAATTTACCACAAGCAGACCTACATATATAAATGAATATTAAATTATATCATTCAGGGAGAAGAAAAATGACACCACATGGAAATCTGGATTTATACAAAGAAATGAAGAACACCACCAGTAGTAAATATGTGAGTAAACAGAGAATTTTTTTTTAATTCTAAAATTATCTTTTAAAGGTTCAAAGCAGACAAAAAAAAATGTATGTGTTGTATGGTTCACAATATGTAGAGAAATAAATTACACAACAATAGTGCAAAGTCTGGCAAGGTAGATAAATAAAGATATTTTAAGGTTCACGTACTATATCTGAAGTGGTAAATTTTACTCTAAATTGCCTGGACTAAGATAAGTATTTTAAATCCTAAAGCAATGACCCAAAATAATACAACAGAAATTACGTCTATTAAGCCAATATTGAAAGCAAAATAGAATTACAAAAATCCTCGATTAATCAAAAATGCATAAACAATAGGAAAATGAGAACGAAACAGATGAGAAAAAAGTAAAACTAATCGAAAGGTGGTAAATATAAATATACCCATATAAATAATGGCATTAAGTTTAAATGGACTAAATGTCCCAATTAAAATGAAGAGTGTCAGATTGCATAAAAAAAAGCAAGACCCTACTACTCAGCCCTGAATAAAGATGAAATCTTGCCATTTGTGACAACAGGGATGGACCCTGAGGGTATTATGCTAAGTGAAATAAGTCAGATGGAGAAAGACAAACACTGTATGATTTCACTCATAAATGGAATATAAAAAAACAAACAAAATAAATTAACAAACCAAACTAAACAAAAACAAACACACAGATACACAGAACAGTGTAGTGGCTACCAGAGGGGAAAGCGGGGTGTGTGTAATGGTTAAAGGGGATCAACTGTATGTTGATGACAGATGAGAATTAAATTTTTGGTGGTGAGCATAGTATAGTGGATATAGAAGTAGAAATATAATATTATATACATGAAACATATAATGTTATAAACCAATGTTACCTCAATAGAAAATACATTTAAAAAGGCAAGACCTAACTATATGCTTTCTTCAAGAAATCTATTTTAAATACAAAGATACAGATAGTTAAAAGCAAAAGGATGGAAAAAATGCAAAAATGAATTAAAAGAAAGCAGGAATGGCTATATTAAAGCAAGCCAGACATTACAGCAGATAAAGTAATGAATTAAAATTGTTACACAACAAAATTCTTGTTTTAAAGGAGGCTTTCTTCTACCCAGGGCTATAAGAATCAAATACATATAAAAGAGTCATAAATAGAAAATAAAATCATATTCAGTGTGTACATGAAAAGTAACCTAATTCTCCTCCTGAAGTATTTCTTATATTTAAAATAAACAGCGAAATCTTAGAGTACTTTCTTGAAAAGAATTATGCCCCAATAGACGAAATGAACTTGAGTAAATTACTTCTCACTCTCTCCAAAGCAGACAGCCTTAATATGTTCTAATTTATTTATTTATTTATTTTTGGCTGCGTTGGGTCTGCATTGCTGCACACGAGCTTTCTCTAGTTGCGGTGAACGGGGGCTACTCTTCGCTGTGGTGAGCGGGCTTCTCACTGCGGAGGCTTCTCTTGTTGCGGAGCACAGGCTCTAGGTGTGCGGGCTTCAGTACTTGTGGCACGCAGGCTCAGTAGTTGTGGCTCACGGGCTCTAGAGCTCCGGCTCACTAGTTGTGGTGCATGGGCTTAGCTGCTCCACGACATGTGTTATCTTCCCCGACCAGGGCTCGAACCTGTGTCCCTAGCATTAGCAGGTGGATTCTTAACCACCGGGCCACCAGGGAAGTCCAATACGTTCAAATTTTATAACACAACTTGTGTTGTTATGATTGTGGTTGTTTTCACGCTAGTGAAGAGAAAATTATAAGGCAGTATGCATTCAGAGCAAAGGCCTGGATCTGAAGTAATCCAGGCCAGAGTTTTAATTACGGCTATACAATGTACTTGTTTAGGCAAATTACTAAACTCTTCTGATATTTCCTAGTATTATAGTTAGGATTATAGATACTAAATAATTAGCAAAACATTTGGGAAATGGTTAGAATAAATGAATAGTAACTAGTATTATATCATAAAGCATTGGAAAATTGGGATTTAATGTCTAAGGTAAAATACCTGCACACAAAAAGAGCTTTATTACTGTATTGCATACTGTAAACATATTTTCCTCTTTTATACATAAATATCAAGCATTTATTAATAAGCTTTAAATGGATAGTTCAATAAACATCACATTTTATGAAGTGAATTATTTTGTATTCTGTCATACATGATTATAACAGAAGGTAATAAATATCTTTTAAAAAATCTATTATTGCAGGTTTTTAGCTAAGAGGGCTGAAGGCATAATGGAATATTGACAATGAACCATATGATTATTTCTCTTATCACCTATATTATTATTTTAAATAGTTTTAATTCTATGACCATAAAAAATTCTAAATTAGCTAATTCTAAAACATATAATTAGGCTGTATGTGCTATCTCTTTGTTTCCAGTCATTTAAAGAACCATAGATGATTTAAAAATTAACCATAGGAACTGCCTGTCCTTTTTAGACTTGTAGGAATACTTAAATATTATCCTCTCAGCATCTTCTAAATCTCAAAGTTGGTGGCACATTTTGAAATGAATAGCAAGATACTATGACAACAATCCTCTCAAATACTCATTATTAAGAAAATAATACAATTTATTCTGAATTTTCCCCTTTAGGATGCAATAAAACTGCCAGTGATCTCAATTATAATTAGATATAGTGAATTAATGCAAAGTTCCTGTCAAGATTTTAGCTTTGTGACTATAGAATATTGTGTCAGTTTAGTTGCATTTGAAAAGTGTTAAGTGGATATTTAAATCTGAAGTAATTTGGTTTTACTCTTATTGTGCTTATCTTAAAATGTTAGGTTCACCTAAAACCCAATGGGTAAACTAGGCCTTAAAATTAAATCATATTGTGTTATTTAGCCATAATACTAGGAGTGTACCTTAGAAGCTTAGGGATGAAATGAAATTCCTACATCATTAAGATGCCCTGTAATTCCATATATAATGTGTGAATTCCTTCACTTTATCCAAGGTGTTTCTTACTGTTGTAATGAGCAATAGGCAACATATAAATGTACCTTCCCACAGATGTTCCTAACTCACTGAGGTGAAAAAAAGAACAAGGGAAAAACAAACGAACAAACAAACAAACACTTTCTGGTTAACCTGATTAAAAGGAGCTTACTGTAAGTATATATGGAGATATAAAAAAAATAAGGAAATATTCTCAATAGTCTTATTGAGAATTAGGAAATAATTCACAGTCATTCAGAGGACATAATAGATTTGTAGCCTAACAGCAGTTCTGGTTATTTAATGGTGAATTTTATAGTTTTCTATATGTTATGTCAAGATTCTAGATTATGTCCATTCTCAACTTTTCTTTGTACTAGATGTTACCTGGGCTCAGATCCTAGTTCCACCACTTACTATGTAAGCTTGATGAAGTTATTTAAGCTATACTTTAGTGATATCTGGAATAATAAGAAATAATAATACTGAGTTCATGGGATTCATTTAAAATGTATTAATTATTGTTTTGTAATAAATTACTATAAATTTAGCAGATTAAAACAACATATATTTATTATCTGGTAGTTTCTGTAAGTCAGGAGTCTGGACATAGATCTTATGTTTAGGATCACATAGGCTACAGTCAAGATTTTGGCCTGGCTGCATTCATTTCTGGAGTTTGATGCCCTCTTCAAAGCTCATGTGATGGTTAGTTGAATTCACTGCCTTATGTTTGTGAGACTGAAGTCCTTGTTTTCTTGCTGACTGTCATCTTAGAACTGTTCTCAGTTATTGGAAGCTCTCTCACAGGCCCTCTGATAATATGATAACTTACTTCTTCAAGGCTAGCTGGAGAATCTTTTATTCCTGTCTGCTAAGATGGAAACTTATCCAAGTTAAAATAGTCACAGGAGTACTATTCCATCACTTTTGCCATATTCTATTGGCTAGTTGTAAATCACAGGATCTGCCCATCATAAAGGGAAGGAGACTATATAAACATTGACTCACTGAGGGATCACCCTAGAGTGTGTCTAACATATGTGGATTAATTGAACTAATACAGGTAAAAGCTTATAATCCTGTTTGGCAAAAGCACGCGCTCAATAATTCTAGCTCTTAGCTACTACTGCTGTTGTTAACTAGTAAAATTTTCTACTCTCTGTAATATGCCTCTGATCGCTTTATGAATTCAGTTGCTTCAACTGTTAGGCTGCCTTAAAAGTTTCCTTATGGTCTTCTCTCTAAGAGTTTCTCATTTTCTGGGCCAGTAGTCACTGGCTCTTTCTTTATGCATCTAAACTGTTATCACAAAGTGATGATGACTGATGAAGAGACACCAACTGAGAGATAAATTAAACAAGTGACTTTAATAGGAGTAAAATGTACAATAATTTATCTTATGAACAGGGAGACTGTACAGCACAGTGAACACAACAGCCCACTCCCAGCTTATGATGTCATTCTCTCATGATGTCATGCATCCCCCCAGAAGTAAAATGTCAATTTTACAGGTTCATAAAAGTGAACACCTAGTCAGGTCCTTTGACTGGTGGAGTGAAAAGAGAGGGTAAAACCTCTGTGGCCACTCCCAGATGAGTAAGGGCATAGAGCAATTCCAGCCAATGTCTGCCTGCTCAGTCATACATCAATTATAATAATTCAATGTCAATATATCTTTCTCTAGGAATATTTATATCCATCACCCTTATCAGTGCGGTTACTTGTCTGTGCAAGTACTGGTACTATTCTAAGCAAGTATTTTAGGTTATATTGGATTGTAGGTGACTGGCCCAGTGGTTTTCCCTGAGGTTCCTTCATAATTAGGATTAAGTCTCATGTTCCTCTGAAATCCAACACTCAAATACATCTCTTGGCTTGCAATTTCCCATAGTCACCATATTAATTCATCAGCTTTTTTCTTTATAAGCCTTCTACAATAATGACATTATCCCTGATAACATCCCAAACACTTTTTATTACTATGTCAATACCTACATGAAATATCCAATGGGGTAATTAGTTTGGAAGAAACAGCACTAGGTAAATAAACTGTAGTTTTCTATTCTCTTTGAGAGAGAGTTTCAAATTGTTTAATAAACTGAATAATTGGTTCTTCACCTTTTTGTAAGAACATGTATTGCTTTTAGCAAGTAGATTGATTTGCTGATTGGTGACTATCTTCAATCATGTGTAACTTGGACAGTTGTTTTCTACATTTTGGAACGCTAGGGTTTATCATTTCAAGTTATTGATGTAAACCAGTTACACAGTCAATATTATCAAAATAGTTATTTCACATGTACTCATGTCCTATAATACACCCATAATTATAACTCTATCAGTATAATTCAACATATAAGTAATTTGTTCACACCAAGAGTTGGTCATTATCAAAGATATTTCCTTTCCAGAAATATCCTCTTTTTTGACCCCTGTACCAGGTAGAAAGAGGATTATGCACAAGGGACCAAGTTTCAGTGATTATATTCCAAAAAACTTTCTGGGGTCATAACCACTGACTGATTTCTGTAAAGAAATTAGTTGCAAAGTAGCATTCATTAATTACAGATCACTGATTGCCCACAGGCATTAGCCTCTGATCTTCTACAATCTGTATTATTCCTACTAATTGAATATTGAACATAAATATTTATTCAGGCTATTGAAACTGCAAGGAAGCTGTACAGTAAGCTACACTTTCTTTTTATATTTTCAAGTAGGCTGAACTCCATACCTTTTTCATAATTTTTTCTTTTAGCTTGGTATTCTTGGATTTCATAGTACACAATTCTGATTCCATTTCTGTTAACATAATGAAAATCCTTCCCTGAGTGAATAACCACGATTTTGTTTTTAAGGCCCTGCTGTGCAGCATGTGGGATCTTAGTTCCCCAACCAGGGATCAAACCTGGGCCCCCTGCATTGGGAGCGTGGAGTCTTAACCACTGGACCGCCAGGGAAGTCCCCAACCATGATTATTTTCATGTTTGAGTTCTAGCCAAGTAGCACCAAAATTTGAGGTTATAATTAGACTAGATTTATAAACCTCCCTCTCTTCATCACGGAACTCGATTTCTGAATAGAAAATCTTCTCAAGCCTCTCTTTGCCTTATAACATTTTTCTCCTACCCACTACTTTATTTTCAGATATATTATATATAACTTGTTGAGATTACCCAGGCCAGTTAAAATGACACCCAGATTTTATTTCCTATGATCACCTGACCAATGATTTTTAAATCTTAATAAGTGTTTTTCCCATAAATCATATTAACTCAGAACCTACCAAAACTATTTCAATCACTAGCACTTCTTCCCACAGGAGTAGACAGATCTCATCCACATTGTCTATGTAAACCTTGGTCCGATAGGACTACAAAAACTTTCACAATTCCTGTCTCTATGTCATAGGACTTTGGATAATCCCTTCTTTCTGTGTTCAGTTTTTTTTCTGACCAAGTGACTAAGAAGTTATACCATTTGCAGATGATTAATTTCAGTGAACACACAAACATAGCCAAATAGACAGCATCTAGTTTGACCTTTTAAGCAGACTTACTTTCTCTTTGCTCAACTTTCTTTCTGTCCTTTTTTTTTCTTTTTTTAACACTTTATTGGAGTATAATTGCTTTACAATGGTGTGTTAGTTTCTGCTTTATAACAAAGTGAATCAGTTATACATATACATATGTCCCCATATCTCTTCCTTCTTGCATCTCCCTCCCTCCCACCCCTCTACGTGGTCACAAAGCACCGAGCTGATCTCCCTGTGCTATGCGGCTGCTTCCCACTAGCTATTTTATGTTTGGTAGTGTATATATGTCCATGCCACTCTCTCACTTTGTCCCAGCTTACCCCTCCCCCTCCCCATATCCTCAAGTCCATTCTCTAGTAGGTCTGCATCTTTATTCCCGTCTTGCCCCTAGGTTCTTCATGACCATTTTTTTTTTAGATTCCATATATATGTGTTAGCATACAGTATTTGTTTTTCTCTTTCTGACTTACTTCCCTCTGAATGACAGTCTCTAGGTCCATCCACCTCACTACAAATAACTCAGTTTCATTCCTTTTTATGTCTGAGTAATATTCCATTGTATATATGTTCCACATCTTCTTTATCCATTCATCTGTTGAGGGAAACTTAGGTTGCTTCCATGTCCTGGCTATTGTAAATAGAGCTGCAATGAACATTATGGTACATGATTCTTTTTGAATTATGGTTTTCTCAGGATATATGTCCAGTAGTGGGATTGCTGGGTCATATGGTAGTTCTATTTCTAGTTTTTTAAGGAACCTCCATACTGTTCTCCATAGTGGCTGTATCAATTGACATTCCCACCAAAAGTGCAAGAGGGTTCCCTTTTCTCCACACCCTCTCCAGCATTTATTGTTTGTAGAGTTTTTGATGATGGCCATTCTGACCAGTGTGAGATGATACCTCATGTAGTTTTGATTTGCATTTCTCTAATGATTAATGATGTTGAGCATTCTTTCATGTGTTTGTTGGCAATCTTTATATCTTCTTTGGAGAAAAGTCTATTTAGGTCTTCTGCCCATTTTTGTATTGGGTTGTTTGTTTTTTCAATATTGAGCTGCATGAGCTGCTTGTAAATTTTGGAGATTAATCCTTTGTCAGTTGCTTCATTTGCAAATATTTTCTCCCATTCTGAGGGGTGTCTTTTCATCTTGTTTATGGTTTCCTTTGCTGTGCAAAAGCCTTTAAGTTTCATTAGGTCCCATTTGTTTATTTTTGTTTTTATTTCCATTTCTATAGGAGGTGGGTCAAAAAGGATCTTGCTGTGATTTACATCAGAGAGTGTTCTGCCTATGTTTTCCTCTAAGAGGGTGATGGTGTCTGGCCTTACATTTAGGTGTTTAATCCATTTTGAGTTTATTTTTGTGTATGGTGTTAGGGAGTGTTCTAACTTCATTCTTTTACATGTAGTTGTCCAGTTTTCCCAGCACCACTTATTGAAGAGGCTGTATTTTCTCCACTGTATATTCTTGCCTCCTTTATCAAAGATAAGGTAATCATATGTCTGTGGGTTTATCTCTGGGCTTTCTATCCTGTTTCATTGATCTATATTTCTGTTTCTGTACCAGTACCATACCGTCTTGATTACTGTAGCTTTGTAGTATAGTCTGAAGTCAGGGAGCCTGATTTCTCCAGCTCCGTTTTTCGTTCTCAAGATTGCTTTGGCTATTCAGGGTCTTTTGTGTTTCCATACAAATTGTGAAATTTTTTGTTCTAGTTCTGTGAAAAATGCCAGTGGTAGTTTGATAGGCATTGCACTGAATCTGTAGATTGCTTTGGGTAGTAGAGTCATTTTCACAATGTTGATTCTTCCAATCCAAGAACATGGTATATCTCTCCATCTATTTATATCATCTTTAATTTCTTTCATCAGTGTCTTATAATATTCTGCATACAGGTCTTTTGTCTCCTTAGGTAGGTTTATTCCTAGATATTTTATTCTTTTTGCTGCAATGGTAAATGGGAGTGTTTTCTTAATTTCACTTTCAGATTTTTCATCATTAGTGTATAGGAATGCAAGAGATTTCTGTGCATTAATTTTGTATCCTGCTACTTTACCAAATTCATTGATTAGCTCTCATAGTTTTCTGGTAGCATCTTTAGGATTCTCTATGTATAGTATCATGTCATCTGCAAACAGTGACAGCTTTACTTCTTCTTTTCCAATTTGGATTACTTTTATTTCTTTTTCTTCTCTGATTGCTGTGGCTAAAACTTGCAAAACTATGTTGAATAATAGTGGTGAGAGTGGGCAACCTTGTCTTGTTCCTGATCTTAGTGGAAATGGTTTCAGTTTTTCACCATTGAGGACGATGTTGGCTGTGGGTTTGTCATATATGGCCTTTATTATGTTGAGGAAAGGTCCCTCTATGTCTACTTTCTGGAGGGTTTTTATCATACATGGGTGTTGAATTTTGTTGAAAGCTTTCTCTGCATCTGTTGAGATGATCATATGGTTTTTCTCCTTCAATTTATTAATATGGTGTATCACGTTGATTGACTTGCGTATATTAAAGAATCCTTGTATTCCTGGGATAAACCCTACTTGATCATAGTGTATGATCCTTTTAATGTGCTGTTGGATTCTGTTTGCTAATATTTTGTTGAGGATTTTTGCATCTATGTTCATCAGTGATATTGGCCTGTAGTTTTCTTTCTTTGTGACATCTTTGTCTGGTTTTGTTATCAGAGTGATGGTGGCCTCATAGAATGAGTTTGGGAGGGTTCCTCCCTCTGCTTTATTTTGGAAGAGTTTGAGAAGGATAGGTATTAGCTCTTCTCTAAATGTTTGATAGAATTCGCCTGTGAAGCCATCTGGTCCTGGGCTTTTGTTTGTTGGAAGATTTTTCATCACAGTTTCAATTTCAGTGCTTGTGATTGGTCTGTTCATATTTTCTATTTCTTCCTGGTTCAGTCTAGGAAGGTTGTGCACTTCTAAGAATTTGTCCATTTCTTCCAGGTTGTCCATTTTATTGGCATAGATTTGCGTGTAGTAATCTCTCATGATCCTTTGTATTTTGGCAGTGTCAGTTATTACTTCTCCTTCTTCATTTCTAATTCTACTGATTTGAGTCTTCTTCCTTTTTTCCTTGATAAGTCTGGCTAATGGTTTATCAGTTTTGTTTATCTTCTCAAAGAACCACCTTTTAGTTTTATTGATCTTTGCTGTTGTTACCTTCATTTCTTTTTCATTTATTTCTGATCTGATCTTTATGATTTCTTTCCTTCTGCTAACTTTGGGGTTTTTTTGTTCTTTTTTCTCTAATTGCTTTAGGTGTAAGGTTAGGTTGTTTATTTGAGATGTTTCTTGTTTCTTAAGGTAGGATTGTATTGCTATAAACTTCCCTCTTAGAACTGCTTTTGCTGCATCCCATAGGTTTTGGTTCATTTTGTTTTCATTGTCGTTTGTTTCTAGGTTTCTTTTGATTTCCTCTTTGATTTCTTCGTGATCTCTTGGTTATTAAGTCGTGTATTTAGCCTCCATGTATTTGTATTTTTTAACAGATTTTTTCCTGTAATTGATATCTAGTCATATAGCGTTGTGGTCAGAAAAGATACTTGATATGATTTCAATTTTCTTAAATTTACCAAGGCTGGATTTGTGACCCAAGATATGATCTATCCTGGAGAATGTTCCATGAGTACTTGAGAAGAATGTGTATTCTGTTGTTTTTGGATGGAATGTCCTAGAAATATCAATTAAGTCCATCCTGTTTAAAGTATCATTTAAAGCTTGTGTTTCCTTATTTATTTTCATTTTGGATGATCTGTCCATTGGTGAAAGTGGGGTGTTAAAGTCCCCTACTATGATTTTGTTACTGTCGATTTCCCCTTTTATGGCTGTTAGTATTTGCCTTATGTATTGAGGTGCTCCTATGTTCGGTGCATAAATATTTACAATTGTTATATCTTCTTCTTGGATCGATCCTTTGATCATTATGTAGTGTCCTTCTTTGTCTCTTGTAATAGTCTTTGTTTTAAAGTCTATTTTATCTGATATGAGAATTGCTACTCCAGCTTTCTTTTGATTTCCATTTGCATGGAATATCTTTTTCCATCCCCTCACTTTAAGTCTGTATGTGTCCCTAGGTCTGAAGTGGGTCTCTTGTAGACAGCATATATATGGGTCTTGTTTTTGTATCCATTCAGCCAATCTATGTCTTTTGGTTGGAGCATTTAATCCATTTACATTTAAGGTAATTATTGATATGTATATTCCTATTACTATTTTCTTAATTGTTTTGGGTTTATTATTGTAGGTCTTTTCCTACTCTTTTGTTTCTTGCCTAGAGAAGTTCCTTCAGCATTTGTTGTAAAGCTGGTTTGGTGGTGCTGGATTCTCTTAGCTTTTGCTTGTCTGTAAAGGTTTTGATTTCTCCATGGAATCTGAATGTGATCCTTGCCAGGTAGAGTGATCTTGGTTGTAGTTTTTTGTCCTTCATCACTTTAAGTATGTCCTGCGCCTCCCTTCTGGCTTGCAGAGTTTCTGCTGAAAGGTCAGCTGTTAACCTTATGGGGATTCCCTTATGTTTTGTTTGTTGTGTTTCCTTTGCTGTTTTTAATATTTGTTTTTTCTATTTAATTTTTGATAGTTTGATTAATATGTGTCTTGGCGTGTTTCTCTTTGGATTTATCCTGTATGGGACTCTCTGTGCTTCCTAGACTTGATTAACTATTTCCTTTCCCATATTAGGGAAGTTTTCAACTATAATCTCTTCAAATATTTTCTCAGTCCCTTTCTTTTTCTCTTCTTCTGGGTCCCCTATAATTCGAATGTTGGTGCATTTAATGTTGCCCCAGAAGTCTCTGAGACTGTCCTCAATTCTTTTCATTCTTTTTTCCTTATTCTGCTCTGCAGTAGTTATTTTCACTATTTTATCTTCAAGGTCACTTATCCGTTTTTCTGCCTTAGTTATTCTGCTACTGATCCCTTCTAGAGAATTTTTAGTTTCATTTATTGTGTTGTTCATCACTGTTTGTTTGCTCGTTTTTCTGTCCTGTTTTTCATGAATTATCTTATTGCTTCTAGGTATAAACCCCTTACATTTTGCTTTGAATCTGACAAGGAATCAAATGCAGGGAATGACTGTGTTTACTATGGTAGGAATTAAATATCAGGAGGAAATGAAAATGGGCTCTTAAGGCATGTAGTGGCTTCTTGGTTCATGGCTTCAGTATCTTCCTGAAAATGCCAATTCAATTTAATTAGAGAGCTTTGTTGATCAGCAATTTCCTTATGAGAAAGCCTTCTGATGTCACCCAAGACATTTACTGATATTCCTCAAGTGATGTTAGCACACACATAGTCCCTGTTATGAACTGAATGTTGTTTTACTTAAAAATTCATATGTTAAAGCACTAACCCCCAGTGTGATGGCATTTAGAGAGGGGGCCTTTAGGAGGTAAGTAGGGTTAGATGAGGTCATGAAGGTGGGGTCCTTATGATGGTATTAGTGTCCTTAAAAGAAGAGAACCAGATAGCTTGCTCGTTTTCTTTTGGAGTGAGGAAAGGCCATGTGAGAACACACAGAGAAGGAAGCCACCTGCAAGCCATGAAGAGAACACTCAACTGGAACCAGATTGACCAGAATCTTGATCTTAGACTTCCCAACCTCCAGAACTGTAAGAAATAACTTTCTATCGCGTAAGCTATCATGCCTATGGCATTTTTGTTACTGCAACCTGAAATGACTAACAGAGTTTCCCAAAATAGTTCAAAAATATACTTTGGGATTTTCCAAAATCCAAATAGACCCAGTAAGCATTGAAGTAGTCCAAAAAGCAAAAATAAATTACTAGAGCCAATTATACCTCAATAAAACTGGAAAAAATATAATAAAAATAACTAAAAACAAATTTTTAAAAATGAATAAATTACTAGATGTTTCTGGCAACTCCAACCTAAATAATCTTTTTTCCCTTTTATTATTTAAGCAGTTGAATCTTTATACAATTATAAGCCAATTCTACTCAGTCTTTTGAGCTTCCATCAGTTTTAAAACTGTTTTTTCAGGAATTTAAGAATTCTTATATTGTCAATGTAGTTGAGTACCTTTCATGATACAGTCATTGAATCTAAGCCATCTGGCACCAGTTCATTACAGTAGGTAGCCTTGAAGCAACATCATGAAAAATTATTGCATACCTAACCATGTAAAGGCAAAATGGGGTTTGAACAATTAAAAAAGAAAAGTCTGTTTCTGTGTTTTCATCTCCTTTGTGCCTTTGCCCAACTTTTACTTATATTTGCTGGTCAAGTCTTAGAATGTTAATTGTTCAAGGCAATGTCTACAAACACACAAATGAAATCTTGAAGGAAACTATTGAAATTTCATGCTGTTTATAATTGAATTACAGTTAGTAGACATACATTTTTTATCTTGTTTGCCAGAAGCCATTTTTTCTCCCAAACTTCTAATAAGATTACTTTTACTCCCTTGCTTTTAGAAAACAATATGTCCACCTACTACAGTCATAAATCTAGTAGGTGGTCATCAATTACAGTACCTCATTGCTCTCCTCACCGTTGATTCTTCAAGGGTTTAACCATTGTGTAAGATACTTTTGTGTGTTTGTGTGTGTGTGTGTGTGTAAGATACTTTTGACTGACATATCCAACTATTTCAACTTTTTTCTATGTTACCTGTCTTTACTTTAGGGGTGAAAAAAGTTACATAACTTTTTTTAAATTGAAAAATCCTATGAAGGTCAAATTTTAAAGGTATTTTACTTGTCAATTTTGGTAGATTATTGTATTAGAGCCAGTTAGGATGCATATAGCACATAGATGAAGTGATTGATTTTGGTGGTTATAGGAGTCTCTCAGTAGATATGGCAAATGGCTGAGAAGTGCCAGAATTTTAAAAATGATACTGAAAGGGTCGATTTGGTTTAATTAGAGGCAAGTAGATATTAAACTTCCTCTATTTTAAGATTTTATTTTTGGCCATTCATTCATTGTATTTATTCTGTCAACAGATATTAATGGAGCATCTACTTTCTGCAAAGCACTGTTTTAGGATACATGCTAAGTAAGACAGATAAGCAACCTTTACCAAGTGTTTGCTAGGTATCAGACTATTCTAAATGCTTTTCATATGTCAGTAAAGTCAATTGTCACACAATTCTATGAGTTAGGTAAAAATTTTGTCCCTATTTCACAGATTGGGAAATTGATGAAGAGTTTACATTTACTGCATCAAGTAACAAGTGAAGGAAGCATGATTAATACCTAAGAAATCTGACTACAGAAACTACACATAAACATGAACAATGTTTTATAATGAATAACTACTAAGACCATATTAATGTACTTTCTCCTTGAGCACATTGTGTATTATGAAAATGTGTTTTTCTCTAAGGCCTAAAGCCATATTCTACTTTATTTCTGTGCTATAGCCATACCACTATTATAACATTCATTATGCGAGATTTGATTATTGATTTTCTTTTTCCAGATCTTCATGGTAAACTCTTTGAGAGCCCTAAAATTCTCCCTAACACAGTGCAAGATGACATAAGACTATGGAAAAGAGTATTTTGCAGATAAAAATATTATAAAGAAAAAACAATTTGAATATCTCAAGAATCACTTTGGCCCTGTTTGTCTAGATGGAGTTCCAATCTCTTCACCTTTTGATCTACTCTGCTTTCTACTGCTCAGTGTCATCCATCCACCAAAATTATTTTGCTTTACTCAGTATACAATGATATTTTGGTTTCTTATAAAAATTCATCTGATAATGAAAGAGAAATGTCAAAACAATTAAAGTAGACATTGTTTCTATGTATCAATTTACATTTTATATCAAGCAATACATTCCTCAGTTTAATACTAATTCTATTTCATCACAAGCCTCAAAGGATCATCTAAAGCAGGTAAATTTGAAAATAGCTGTCAATAAGAGCAGTTTGTAGTAGCATTTTATACTACTGTTTTGGGGCCATTATTGATGGACAGAGGGCAAATCTTTTGTGGGGATTATGAAGACAATTTGGGTGAAACAAAAAGAGAGGAAATAAAAAAGTCAACCTATCAAGAATTCAGGAAAATACAAATGGATGAAGCCAGAATCATTTCAATAATATATTTATTTGATTTGATGAAATATAAGATTTAAAAAGGATTTCAGTTTTTGAACATCAAAACGTACCTATTCCTAGATCACTTAGTGCAATGGACTGAATATCTGTGTTCCCCCCAAATTCATATGTTGAAATCCTAACTCCCAATGTGATAGTATTAGGAGGTAGGACCTTTGGAAGGTAATTCAGTCATGAAGGTGGGGACCTCATGAATGAGATTAGTGCCCTTATAAAAGAGACTCCACAGATCTCTTTTGCTTTTCCCCTACCTTGTGAAGATAAAACAAGAGGGCCGCAGGACAGGAATAAAGACATAGAGAATGGACTGGAGGACACAGGGAGGGGGAAGGGTAAGCTGGGATGAAGTGAGAGAGTGGCATTGACATATATACACTACCAAATGTAAAATAGATAGCTAGTGGGAAGCAGCTGCATAGCACAGGGAGATCAGCTACGTGCTTTGTGACCACTTAGGGGGTGGGGTAGGGAGGGTGGGAGGGAGACGCAAGAGGGAGGGGATATGGGGATATATATATACATATAACTGATTCAGTTTGTTATACAGCAGAAACTAACACAACATTGTAAAGCAAATATACTCCAATAATGATGTTAAAAAACAAAACAAATGACAAAAAAAAAAGAGGGGCACATGCAAACCAGGAAGCAGTATCTCAACAGACACTAGATCTGCCAGCACCTTGATCTTGAACTTCCCAGTCTTCAGAACTGTGAGAAATAAATGTTTGTTGTGTAAGCGACACAGTCCACAGTGGGTGGTTTTTTTGTTATAGCAGATTAAACTAAGATACACAGAATGATTTTATTATCATTTGGCATAAAGGTGCTCATAATATATATCTGTACATTATTTGCTCATTTAAAAGTTCTCAACACATCTGGGGAAAATCAACTAAATAAGATTGCATAACAGGAATCCAATAGCTATTAATTTTTCTAATTGTTTAATTTTAGTTTCGACTGGAATCAATAGGTCAAAAATTTCCAACACTAAAATAGAAAATTTAGCAACATCAAGACTATAAAAATTATTTGATCACTTTTCTCCTCTAACTGGCTTCCTGTGCTGACAAGTAGATCAACTAGTGATAGACCCTGACAGATATATTATATATTCTGACATTCTATTCAATATATTGTAGTTATATAGTTTTATATATATATACTATATATTATATACATTCAACATATTATATTTTTATAGTTATATATATTATGGTTATAATTATTTTTTCAAATACATGTCATTTATGGTTAACCCATTTTTGTTTAGCCCTGATCCATTTTGTCTCATTTTGATTATTCAAAAAGATAGTTTTACTCACTTCATATGAAAGTATTTTATATTCCACTAGGACTTGTTTGAATAACCACTACTCACCATTTATTCTCAAGTTAAACCCACTAACAGTATAACTAACTATAGAAATAAACACTGGAGTAATTTTGATTGAATAAAGCTTATATAGAAACATGCCAAACTTATAAGAAGTCCTAAAATAAATGGAGAGTTATCTCTAACTGCCTGTAACACTAAGTTTCAAGAAATCTAAGGTGAAACACTGATCTCTGCTAGAAACGTATGAAGAGAGAGAATGGCAGAACTGATTTTGATTCCTTTCCTCTGGCTGACTGAAGAAACAGAACAGAGAAGTATTACAAAACTATATACGCAACCATGCTTAGCTGGGTATAGGATTGCTATGATAAAGTCAGAAAGACAGGCAGGTAATCAGCAAATCAGAAGAAAATGTCTGGGGAAAGCAAAAGGAAACACATTACCCTCACGAAAAAGGAGAATAATTTGTAACTCAAAGATATCCTTGATTGGTGAGGGAAGTTAATATTTAAATAAAGAGAAATTATTAGTTTCAATAATATATAAATAAGGAAAATTGCCAGTGGTTCTCCATATGGTTTTTGGAATATTTTGCATATTTTAAATTAAAGACAACTTTGATAAAATAATATGTATTCAGTCAATAAAAGATTCTGTCAACAAGAACTTGTTTGGATCGATCAGAAAGAACATATCTTGTTTTACAAGCTACTTAAGAATACAAGAATAAAATGGGAATGACAAAAAAAAGTATATAGTTCCATCATTATTGTGACTCAAAAAAGAGGGATAATTGATATGTAGATGAGAAATAAGTGTTGTGAAAAAAGTGATGTGAGATTATATAGACAAGAATTTGAGATATGGATGAGAAGAGATTTGCTCAGTCTGTAAGTTAAGGAATATCTTGGGTGTTAGCTTCTTATGCCGTTTCTCTTGCTGGTATGCTCATGACCAAATGAACATCAATATACTTTGCCTCATCAGCCTTGCTCATTGACAAAACTTCATAGAAAGACACTCTAAAGGTACAGAGTTAGAGAGCTATGAACAAGTTAGGAGGATAGCTAATTCAATAATAGTGAAATGGTTGTGCTTAGAATATAACATGATAAAATAATATTCTGAGTGTTGCAACCTCAGGTATTTGCTCCCCTTCCCAAAAAAAGAGAGGATGTTACAAATTAAGTTGAAATTAATAGTGTTGCTGTAGGACACCTATCAATATAAAGGTGTCAGGAGACCTGGTTATGCCAGTTACTGCAAATTTGACATTAGGGACATTATTCAAACTTTTCACATTCAGCCTCATGTTTTTTTTTTGTTTTTTTGTCTTTTTTTAAATTTCTCTCCCTTTTCACCTTAGATGACATTGCTCATCACATCATTGTTGGTTTGGTAACACTACACATTTTTTAATGTTTTTAAATGTATGTGTAGTATATGTATATCTATATCTCTATATCTGTGTCTATATCTGTGAGATACCACACACCCACTAGAATGGCTATAATCAAAAATACAGAACATAACACGTTGATGAGGATGTGGAAAAATTGGAACCTTCATGCATTGCTGCTAGGAATGTAAAACGGTGCAGGAGCTTTGAAAATTGCTTTGGTAGTCTTCAAAAAGTTCATGTAACATTACCATATGACCCAGCAATTCTACTTCTAAGTATCAACCATTGAAATGTAAGCCTGTGTGTACTAAAAAAATATACACAAGAATGTTAATAGCATTGCTCTTGCAACCCAAAGTTTATCAACTGTAGAATGAATGGATTATGTAACATATTTATTATCAATGAAAATGAATGAATGATATACAAAAGTGAGATTTAATCTCACTTATGCAATATCTAGGAATGTAAGTAAGTAGACACAAATTTTTCAGTTTAATTAAAAATACATGCAAATCTAACCTATGGTATTAGAAGTCCTGATCTGTAATTAAGTTTACAAAGAAGGGAGCACGGATAGGAAATTCTTACATGCTAATTGTGTACTATATCTTGAGTTGGGTGGTGCTTACACAATCAATGAGCTAACCAGTTATGATTTCTGCATTCTCTCTGTCTTGTACCTCAATATAAATATTTTTAAAATGCAAGTCACCAAATAATATAAACATGTGACCCTATATATGTGAATAATTACCAAAAACATATTCATAAATTATTTATATAATACATGCTATTAATATATTATGTATTCATAACTTATGAATGTATCACATATATATGATATAGCAAATATAGATATTTATTATTTAAAATACAAAGAAAAAGTCTAATTGGATCAAACACAGTCTTTAGCAGTGCTTGACTCTGTGTATTGGCCTGAGATGGGGGATACAAACAGAGATTTACAGATTACTCCTGAAACATTACATTTTTATTTTACTGAGTTCACTCATGTGTTACTTATAAAATGTTTCAATGCAAAATTATAAGCAACATTAAATACATTTTTTCTCATTAATGTTTTTAGAATTATAAAGTTTAAATCATCTCAATGTAACCTGGGGCCATTATTGAGGAAATGCTCTGTAGTAAAAATCAGTCACCTGTGTCAAGGCATTTTCAGACAATGAATAACATTCAGCCAGCAATAAAGTGAAATCTTGGTAATAATTTCTTTCTTTTTTTTTTTTTTTTTGGAGTATAATTGCTTTACAATGGTGTGTTAGTTTCTGCTTTATAACAAAGTGAATCAGTTATACATATACATATGTTCCCATATCTCTTCCCTCTTGCATCTCCCTCCCTCCCACCCTCCCTATCCCACCCCTCTAGGTGGTCACAAAGCACCGAGCTGATCTCCCTGTGCTATGTGGTTGGTAATAATTTCTATTCCTACCCTCTGTACCTCCTTAAATCTGCAAACTGTAAAATCTCAGCAAGTTTTTAAGGTATTCAGGGCTGTGCAATTACATGGAAGACTTTCTCTCATAAATACATTTTTAAATTTTACAATTCAATATTTTATGATCCTACACCAAACCTATATGGCAGATACTTTTCTACATTTCATTCTTCTTGACAGCAGTGGCCTTTTACACTTATTTTCAAAAGTGAAGTCTAACCACATCAGAATGTTCAGAACAATATTGTTCAGTGGGATTCTAGTTATTTTTTTCTACTCAAAATAGGTAATGCCTATGCCTAACATGGTCCCTGGCACTATTCTGCAATTATCAGAATTTCCCAAAGAAAAGTATTCCTGTTTTTCTATCTATATATTTGGTCATGTCCCAATCAGTTTTACTTAAAACTACTACATGGATAACGATAATCTTTGGAGTCTCATGAGGTTAGTTTAAAAGCAAGATTGAAGATGAAAAATAGTATTTCTTTTGACTGAGGCCAGCATTATTTCTAGGGTTTCCCTGCAAAATAATTGAGATAATAGGAGAAATTCCATCAAGGCCATTAAGATTACTTTTAATTAAGAAAAAAGTGAGAGTGGGCAATATTCGACCAAAATCTATTTGCCAAGCAGCACTGGCAAGAAATGTGGTAAATGGTTATGGTTAGAAATCAGAGTAAGTGGGTTTTCATCTGAGTAAATTACTATTTTGGTGTTCTTACACATTGCCTGGCATAAAATAAATCACCTAATTTATTCAATAAATGTTCATTGTCATGTACTATAGTCTAGATATATAATAAAGATTTATGGGAAGAAGGTGGGTAATGTTGGACATCTACTTAGAAATATGAAAATATGACTGTGAAACATACTTTCTATGAGATCTCAAAGTTCCAGAAATAACTATTATAATTCAATCTGAGACCTGGTCAGTCACTCAAGGTAGTATAAATAGACCACAAATACTCTTGAAAAAAGGAAATCTAAGATGCCAATAAAGGCATTTCATTTCCATTTAATCTTGTGAGTTTAGCTAATGACACATTCATGCGGCCCTGGACATTTTATATTCTACTTTATTTTATTTTCTGCAAATATTTTCGCTTCTGTTATTTAGCCTTAAACTCACTGGGCTGGATTGCAAAAATGGTTACACTTTTCTTCCATCCCTGTATATAGACTCTTTACAATATGACTTTCCAACTCCTACAGTTAAGAGGTAAAGGGTGTATCTTTACCCCTCAAATTTGGACTTAACCATGTGAATTTGTTTGACCAGTGGGAATCTAGCCAAGGTGACACTAGCAAAGCCTTTCGAAACACTTGCTCATTGAGGCTTGCCCTCTTGCTCTTGACAACCCTAGGACAAGGGTGTGATTAAGCATGAACTAGCTTCATGAAAGATGAGAGACCTGTGGAAAAACATGCCCCCCGGACCCAAGCATCCCAACTATTCCAACTGAGACCAGTCCCCGGGTGACCCACCAGCTGACCGTAGTCCATGAATAAGCCCAGGTGAGAACAGAGATGAACTTTCCAGCCACCCAAAGAATCATGAAGAACAGCAAGTTGTTCTCATTTTAAATCACTAATTTTTGAGGTGGGTTTTATGAAGCAAAACCTAACTGATACAACTACTTTGCTTATTGCATGTATCATCAATGAGGATTTTTAAAACTTAAAACCAAGTCAAACCTAAACCATACTCTCTCAAGGAACCAGGATATATTTTGCTTCACAAAATTCATAAATTCAGAGACAAATAGGTTTTTATGTAAATTAATCAAGGTTCAAATTATACCCATCCATGGGTTTCAGTTTTGCACCCTGTCATATATATTCAATTCTAAATTAAGTCTGTGCCTACCTTTAAGAGAGTGTATTTTCTAGGATTCCCATAATATTTTACTGGAGTTTAACTGACTATAAGATGCACTGATTATCTTCAGTCTAGGTCACGTATTATAATCTAGAGCTGAGTTACTGTCCGCACCTAGTACATATGGTTACCCAGAATGATAAAAGCTATTTTACCGAATAAAAGGCAAATAAATTCTAGGTTGTAAGAACACCAGATAGTCACTAAATGAAAAATTAGCTGACTCTCTAATGAACCTTTATCAGCAAAATCTATTTTGTCTGATATTATTACAGTTATTTAATGGGAATGAATGGGCTCTTGAGAATGTCGTGTAGTATACTCTCCAATTGTTTTCTATAATATTTGTATATGTTATTATTTAGTTGTGCTGTGTGAATATTCTATATCGTTATTAACATTTTTACTGCTTTAGCTCCTTATTATCAGGATAAATTTGTTTAATTTTTTTTTTACCAGGATGGTAGATTTGTCAATTTCTCCTTTTTTTCCATCACTTTTTACTTCTTTAAAATAATGTTATCTGTGAATTACAGTTTATAATTTCTAAATCTTTCAGACAAAATGTTTATCTATTTATCTATCTATTATCTACTTATATATCTATCTGATTTTTTTTTCTAAAATCTATTTTGTCCAAATTAGTCTTTTACTCCAAAGGAAAGAGAAGAATATATATTTTTCAATAAGAGAAGAATGTATGAGTAGCAAGGAGAGGCGATTGTGTGGCAACATCACCAGGACCTGTGAGAGCACTGCCGTGTGAAAGATACTATTCACTGGAGATATATTGAGAACTCACTGCTGGGCACTTTTGTGTGAACTGGGGATATTGAACCAAAAACACATATACTTGAGGTCTTTGGCATTTTAACTCATTCATGAGTCATATTGTGGGCCCAAGGTAAATAATTTATGTAATCTTTTAAATTAGTTTTACTTGTGATTAATATCACTCCTTAAATTTTTAACATAATTGTAAACACTACCAATTTCTTTGTTTTAAAATGGCTCTCCTCTATAGTTTTTTTTTTTTCCTATGTATACTCAGAAATGCGTAGTTCTTGATTTCACTGCATGCTTTTTTTAAAATCCATTCCAATAAATTTTATTGAGGTCCTTTCTATGGTAAGTCCTGCTATATTTATACAGAAAAATAACATGTGCAATTTTTTTTTCAATTTTCAGTTGTATAATAACAAAAACAATATCTATTAGGTGGCCTTTTCTAAATAACTGCTTGCTTATAGCATACCTAATATTTACATTTAAGCATCATTTGAGAGGCAACAAGAGTGTTATTTCCTTCAGAAAACCTCTGAACTTCAGACTGCTTTGAGTGTCCTTCTAAACCCTCAGGGATTACCTTTATTATAATAGTTTTATATTCTATTGAAATGATCAACTTACAGATTCTGTTTACTCAGTAAACTCTAAGCTCCTTGATGGGAGGGGCAAAATACCATTGAGCATTTCATTTCTAGTTATTAACAGAAAATCTTTTGTGTAATGAGTGTCTATAAGACATATTTTGAAATCACTCAGTTTAGATATTAGAAAATGATTTCTGATTTACATAATATAGGACATAATTTAAAATCTCAAGAGAATATGTGTGGGTGCATAGATACAGATATACAACATATGTATACATATGCTATATATCACTTTTTCTTAAGAAGAGAGCAAAGCATGTAGATGTTACCGTGAGCTCAACTAACAACATGTACTTTGTACATGAAATTAAATTGGATATCTTTAATCTTGACCAAGAACCAGATTGAAGGAAACAGTAATATTAAACTGAAAAACTGATTTCATTTAAACCTAAGGGCCATTACTTTACAGATTCTTTTAAGACATTGAACAAAAGGTCCTGTAATATAGCAAAATATTCATAATACATCTGTAGGGTATTGATAGTTTACATACATCAAAACTTCTGCCTAGTATATTTTGGATCATGTATTTTAAAGCACTATACTATTTTTGAAAATTAGAATATTTAAAATATTTTCAAATATTAATAATGCTACAAGAATTTCAAAGTCAGTAGGACAACCCTTGCCAGACTTTCCCTCCTGCAATGCACCATCAGTCTGGAAAATTGAAAAAAGTCAAGGTTTGCTAAATAACTGCTGTAGACTACAATTCTTAATTAAGTCATGCTTTTGGAGGTATAAACTTTAATATACTTTTTCCTGGCATTCTATATTTTACAATAGCTGCTCCCCTCAGCATATATTTCTCTGAAAACATTGGGTATGTTAGTCACTAATAAATGGCTTCATGTTTAGAAAAAGAAAAAAAGTTCGAAGTAAATTCTCCACTTACTCTGCAACAAAGAATTACGTCAGAAAGCAGATTAATACTCATAATAAGCTTACAGTTCTAAAAAGTTTATTTTTTCTGGGTGTCCAAATGTAATTGTACTTCTGCTTCAGTAGAATTCTATGCTACAGACTCTACTACGGACTTGAAAATCAACCTCTTTATTACAAAAGGAGCTTCATTTATAAAGCAAAAATATTTCAATGTACCCCTTTCCATAATACCATAACAAATGTGCCTTGAATGGTCTATTAGGTGTGCAGAAATGCAGAAGTGACACATTTAAATACAAAATGCTGCAGAAAAAGTACCACTAGCATTTCTAAGGGACTAAAATTGGATGGCTCTGATTTAAACTGTTGCTTCACTGTGAATTATGATCCTCTTGCCCTCTAGTGGCTCCAGACCTTGAAAGTGGATGTCTGTACTATTACACATTATCCAAGACTCTTCCAAAGACTGAACCGGAGAAGAAGAATCCTCAGTCTTCAGTCCCAGCAAAGCCCTCATTGCCTTAAGAGGAATTTATCAATGTAAAGGGATTGGTTTATTACTGCTTTAAATCCCTCATGTTTCACAAAAGGATTTGCTAAATACTTTCATGGGGACCACCTGTGTGCTGCCAAGGGGCTTCCGAAAGGCACTGAGCCTTTTGGTGATTGAAATGTACAGTCCTGCTGCGATGAATTAACATAACTGGAATCAGGACTACATGTTTTTTATAGGAGCTGATTATGTCCAGTTCCAATAGTATCATTACTTTAGCCTGTCTTATCCTTGAGGGCATAAGAAGACTTGGAAATGGGCTTTACATATGACGGTTTCTCTGCAGGTGAGCAACTCTTTGGTGAGAGCTACATTAGCTGTAATTTATAAAGTGTAGTTGGTGGCATTTAACATTCTAATTATATGTAATATTAAGATGTGTTAAGAGGTAATATATTTTGTGTGCCATCTGCCTAAGAAAAAAGTTCCAACCTATCTGTATTACAATGATCTATTGGAGAAGCACAAGATTCTTCTTCATGGTATATTAACCAAATGGAATGTTAGGGTAATTGAGGCCAGAATCCATATAACTGTAGATATATTTATCTAAAAAAAAGATCATTGGTAGATCCAGTATCAACAAAGAGCTGAATGTCACATGTAACCACATATTTAGCAAGTCAAATGAATAAAAAAAAAATCCAGTCATTTAAGTTTCATATATAGTAGTTTAGTCATTAATGTCTTCATGGAATTGTTTAGTTCAAAGATCCATATGATAGATAACTCCATTATAATATGGAATATTATTTTTTTAATTGACAATTTAAAATTCATCTCAAGTATGGGCTGGCTTATTACTTACAAGTAGATCCAATGACTATGAAAAAAAACCCCTGGTATTACTTGATTTATTTCCCTCCCCACAAGATGCATAACTCATTGTTAAAAAAAAATAGTCCCACAAATACATCTTTCAAGTCCAGAAACTAGAAACTTTATTTAATGATCCCACTTTTTCTTAGATGGTAAATGGGTGTTAAATAAAAATCACTAGATTTCATTTAGATTAACACTGCAATCAATGAGTAGATGAATGTTATGGAACAGCATATTATAACAGGTGAGTAATTTAGATTCATAGAAAAATAATATGAATTACAGAAAATGTGTTAAGGCTATTTTTTTAAATTAGATACAGTAGATCAAGTAAAACTCTAAAAAAATATCTATTTGAAACTGTGACTTAGTGACTGAGTGAAAGTGAGTGAAGAGGAGTTTATCAGAGAGGTCAAGCCAGGCCAGTTGTTTCAAGACACATATGATCACTAATGAAACATTTTCAGATAGTTGTAACTCCTTAATAAATACTTTTCTTGCAAATGATTGCTAGTGCTCACCTTTATGGTAATCATTACCTCTTGCTCCAGACATTTTCTTTCAAACTTCAGTTGATCATAATTAGTACAATGACAATGAATATAGGAGAAATGCAAACCAAATTCTTATTTTAAATAATGATCGTGGATAGAAATAATTAAACCAACTCCTTTGCCCCATAGACACATTTTATGCTTCAGAATACCTAAAAGTTAACTATAACATAATTGCCTGGATCCCATATGATTTTTATTTCCAAGTTTCTTGCTGGAGATCCCAGTTGCTCTCTCCCTGAATAAACAAACCCACACCTAACCTCCAATATAGCTTTAGTCAAGGGAGAGGATTGGGAAGCCTGGGAACAAACACTTGATCCAATCTGGGCAAATCATTTTGTTTTTCTTCTTGGAGTTTGGAATGTTAATAATGAAGTAGTTAGATGTGAAGATCAGTGTTGAGTGTCCATATTATTGACACTACTGTCAGTACTGATGATGGCTAAAGCAATGAATGGTAAGTAAAAATTTTGGAAAACAAAAATGAAACATCCTACCTAAGAAGCCAGTCTTCAGAGAGAAAAATCAAACAAATGTATATAGAGATGAGATGAAAAGACTTGCAACCCCATAAAGAGATGAAGAGACTGCAAACTTACACTTATATTGTGGCCACATTGTATTTCTTGCAATTAATTCCTTTATATTTTCCATATTACAATAAATTTGTAATCTTACTTAAACTCATTTGAATGGGTGTCTATTACTTTATAATAAAAATATCCGTGATTATAGTCCTGCATTAACAAAGATAATCATACCTAAGTTTATGTCATTTTTGAGTACTCACAACTAATTAACTCTTTTCTAGAGAGATAAAGGTTATATGGACTTCTACTTTTGACTGCTGACATTTTAAATTGGAAGTTCATTGATATTTTGCTTGTAAAGTGTACAGTAGAATTATTTTAGAGACAAAAGAATTTATAATGCTTAACTTTGTCTTTTGCAATGTGATCATTTTCATTTGTAATACTGAATTTTTAGTGTATGTGGCTTAAGTAATATAGAAGTTTTTCTTTTTTTCACACAATTTTCCAGGTAGGCAAGTCATCAAGAGCAGCTCAACTTCATGTTTTCATTCAGGGATTCAAGTTGGCAGTAACTTCTCTCCTCAAAAAGTGGTTTTCCACTCTGGGTCTAAGTTAGCAGTTATAGGAGTCTTCACTCCACAGCCAGTGGAAAGGAATTAAGGGTAAAATGAATGACAAGCAGTTTCATTTTATGGACATAACATGAAAGCTGCACACATCACATGTGCTCACATTTCTATAGCAGGGGTTTCATCACATGGCTGTACCGAACCGTATGGGAAGTCTTTTAGCTTTAGCCATAGGACCTGCTATATCTTTGGAGTGGAGAATTATATTACTACAAGGAAGAAGGAGATAACAATTGGTAAGAAATTAGAATCTCTGCCAGGGAATAATCTGTTGTAATCCTTTTGTACATATATTTTCTTTATAACAAAAAGAGTTAGAAACTATAGGTTGGCAGAAGCAATCATACCAGAGATTTTATCAATATTTAATTAAATATTTTCCCTCATTTAAATATATTGTATTCAGAATATATGTATTAGCAAGCATAAAACTTATTTAGAATATATTTTAATACAGTAAATTATGAAATAAAATGTTTCATTAATTTTAAAGACCAATCTTTCTCATTACACAGGTTTATTTGGAATTATAACACTACTGTAATTTTCTGTTTGAATAATAAATGTAAGTTTTAAAATGAAATATAAAACCAAACAAATATACAAATTAGGGTGAGCTGCCATTTTTGCCATAATGTTCTAAGAAAATTTTGATGTTAGAGAACATTAAAGAGGAAAATGTCTATACTTTTAAAATCACTACAGTTCCAAATTTTTAATCACTGATGAACAAAAACTTACGACTTCGGAGAAATTGGAGAAAGGAAAAATGAGATGGTGTTTCCTGGATTAGAAAGGTATTGACCTTCCGATTCTCCATTCCATTTACACTGATTGCATCAGACAAGGAGAGTAAAGTCTACAAATTGTGGCTGATGTGAGAAAGATAGGAAAAAAACCCTAATGTAGAAATTAGAACCAAATGGAAAGTAAGTTTGAGGTTTTTTTTTTTTTAAATCAGTGGAAATCAGTTTTCTTTTTTCAAAGTGGTAGAAAAGCAGAATGATATAAAACTCATTAAAATAGGAAAATATGCATGATCTATGTACCAGCAGCCATATGTCTCATTTTAATTCAAGAGAAGGTTTTAGCTCTAAACTTCAGATGTTTAAAAGGAAAACAAAATTCTCCATTTGGACTTTGGCGTCAGTATCAAGCAGATTAGCTTTTCAAATCAGTGTAGTTACATATCCTTCTACCTGGCCTCTTTGTGGAAGCTTTCTTCCTTTTAGCGATAAGAACATGGGTTTAGAATCCTGGATTCTCATCCACAAATATCATTATAGTTACCTATTTTGGGGCAAGGCCTTATTCCCCTGTATCAATTTTTTTTTTACCCTTAAAATGATATATTGGTTTTCTCTCTGGCATATTTATTAAAAATGATGCATCACATTGTGGACGAATTTTGCAATAGAGATAGAAAAACCCTCAGCCAAAGAGGAAACATTTTTTTAAGGTCACCAATTACTTGAAGTTTTTATGGAAGGCAGGATAAATTATGTAAAGTAAGTAAAATTTTGCATTAAGTATAAGAAAAGGTAATAAGTCTGTGACTGTACCCATTTTGGCAGCTTTTGCTCTTGACCTGCACATGTCTTGTAATGCTATTCAGTTCTTAATTGATGTTCTTCCTTTTCCCCTGCCAGCCCCTTTCAACTTCAAAAGCTCTAGTGAATAAGGTAATTTTTACCACACATTTCATATAGAGACCAAAGACACTGGACACTGTAAATCCTTTGGTATCTTTCTTTGCCTTCTAAATCTTTCTCTCTTCAATGCACCTCCCCAGAACTCGGTACCCAGGCTTTCTTCTCATTCCTCCCTTCACACAGTCATTATGCACCACAATGTAACTTCATTCCCACAATGTGAATGCCACATTCTATGCCACAAGTCTTTGTTCAGCCAAATGTATTTTGTCTAATATTTCTCAAACCTGCTTCTGTGGTAGAAGTGGAAGAATGCGTGACTCAGTTCATTTTATCATAGGTAGCATATTAAACAACCTACTTTCACTGGACTATGCATGCTCATATTTACCCTCTGAATTTGAGGAGAAATGGTTAAGAGAACAAATTCTCAAGTCACATTGCTTGGTTTAAAATCCTAACTCTTTCATTTATTATTACATAGTGAGGTAACATAAGTGTCCTCTGTTATAACTGGTACTTGAGTTGAATAGTTGAAGCAGAGAACAGTGGAAAAACTCAGTCAAGTAGAGCTGAGTTTTAATTCTGGCTCTGATTCTCATTAGTTGTGTGACTTGGGAAAAATCACTTGCTATCACTGAAGGTTTCTTCCTAAGAGAATGTGGTAAAATATAAACCTAGCAAGGAAACTTGGGGGAATATAAACCTTGTAAGGACTGGTGATTGCACACACACACACACCACTAAATAAACAGTAGTTACTACTGTCTTTAGTATGTACTAAGGATGAAAAAATAAGGGGAGAGGGAGATGTAAAAAAAAATAAGTAACATTTAGCACAAAAAATGCAAGGAGGTTAAGAGTCAACATTCATTTAACAAATTATTTTCTGTTCCCCTATTATGGTCCAGGCACAAAGCTGAGCATTAGACCATGAGCAACATCAAACATTGTCCTTTACTCTTATTTGCTTATTCTCTGTGTTCTCTGGGAGTAGTCTAAAAAAATGTAAAATAAAAAGGGTAGAGGCCTTTCATTGCTTACAGAAGCAATCTGGAAAAGAGATAAAGGGGAATACTGTCTTCCCATTAACACAGATTTTAGATAATCTTATCAGACAAATCATTAGAACTACGTAGAGGCATAATAAAAAATAATAAATAACCTTTGTTGTCAATCATAATATATTACTGATAAGTTTATCAACATATATACTTTTGAAAATAAGTCAGAAGAGTATTTCAACATGAAAAAAGTGAGTGTATTTAACTCTAAAAGCATCTTAACAAAAGCAACATCTTATGTGTAATTTGCATATTTGGAAGCTGTAAGATAAATAAATGCTGAAAAAGGGAAAATCAGCTGTCAACAAAGGAGAGATACTGGAGACCTGAGATGCTAGCAAATCTGTGACTGTGTGTCTTCCTAAACCCCAATGCTTTACTTCTGAATCAGCATTCTTGGCTGACTCAGAAAAAGCATTAAAAAAAGCCACATGAAGATTATGTTCCTAAATTGGAATATTTCAGACATGTGTACTGGAACTTTTCACAACATTTTACCATTTCCTTAATTTAATATTCAAAATTGATATAACAATTTCAGAAAACATTTCAGGAATAGAGTTGAGTGTGAAAAATGCTTTGCAAGTTGAGACTAGACTGAAACCTGTTTTTTTGTGGAGTAATGGAGCAAGCACATCTTTTGATACTTAGGTAAGTATGCTATTAGCCAAGGGTGCCTTTGCTTTTCAAATTCAGTACCTGAGAGTTTCATTAACACCTTCCTAATTGACTTCCACATAAATAGAGCTTTATTAAAAGATCTAGGATCACAGTTAAAATTATGGGGTTTTTTTCTTTTTAATTTTACTATCTGAAAATATTTTTCAGCATTTCTATTTTAACCAGTTTGGAATCAGATAACACCAGAAATCCCTATTGATTTTAGTATTCTGAAAATATATGTATAGATGCATATGTCTGTGTGTGTGTGGAGAGAGAGAGGCTTCAAAGAAAAATCCCATAATACCATCTACTGACTCTTTATGGAAATTGAGGTATGGACAGCTAGAACACTTCCTTTATCTTCTGCTATATTTTCATTTTGAGAATTCATGAACTAAAGGGGGGCAAAGATTAAGCAAAGAGGAAATCTGGGCGTACAAGTTAATGCATTGAACAAGACTAGAAGGAATCTATATGAAACAAAGAGATGAAATTTTGAGTTAAAAGAATAAATACTACCTTCTCAATACAATATATAGCAAGGGATAAAATAGTGAAAGGAAGGAAGGGGTAATGAAGAGTCTTTGCAGGCCTCAGGTAGCACACCCAAGCTATCTAACCCGAGGATACAGAAAAGAAATAAATGGGAACCAACCAGAAAATTGGGAAAAAGTTAAAGCAGAAATTAAGTGCTCAGAAACCTGGATAACTATCAAATTGACAAATAAAACCAAGGTTTTGTTCTTTAAAATCTATTAAATTGATAAGTTGCTGACAACTCTAATCAAGAGAGAAAACATATTTATGAAATTGGGAGTGAAGCAATTATAACCAGAATGGGAGCAATTAAAAGATACAAGAATGTTATGAACAATGCTATACTAGTAAATTTACTGGATGATTTTATAGGAAAATACAGCTGAAAAGCATAGTCATAAAAATTCTAATACAACAAAGAAAATTAAAATGTAGTGAAATATTATCACTAAAAGAGCACCATGATCAAGATTTTCATAAAAATAAGAGCACTTAATAACTTATAAACAGTGGTTCTCCAGATTTGTAGATTGCTACAACTGCAGGTGATCTTGTATAAGCTATTTATTACTTTAAAAATATTCTATAAAATATATAGCCTACTTTTAGAATCAAGAATAAAACATTAAAAATAATTGCTGCCATGGAAAAGCTTGGAAGGTAGAATATTTAGATTAATGAAAGATCACATTTACTCACATAAACAAAGCAGAATATTAATATGTCCAACATGAGATTATGTAGCTACATATTTTTCATTAAAATATTTATACAAAGTTTAATGTTTGTATATCAAATTCAATTTATATTGATTCATAAATTCTGTCTCTACATAATCAGAAGAAATCATTTTACAAAGGGATCAATTAAATAACAAGGGTTTGGATAAGACTTTCTTAGTGGCAAAATCAGATCTGAAAAAAGTGTTTCCCTGAAAAACCTACCTTGAGGATATTTTGTTTAAAACACAAAACTTTCATTAAGTTTCAAGAGAGAGAATCACTTAAGGAAGCTGCTATCCTCTTGTCTATTGGAATCATCATTCACTAGAATAATTATTATTAGGAAATATGCCTGATTCATTTTCTTCACATGCTAACTATACATGGCATGGCATACCACAGCAATTACTGTCAAGAGAATTACTATTAAAAGAATCATTTTCCCTGTACTTAAAGTGTTTTCACTTAAAACAAAAAGAATAAAAGTAGTCATTATGTGCCTGTTATGGAGTGATCTGCCCCTAAATATCTTCACAGCTCCCTCTTTTACTTCTTTCAGTTCTTGCTGATCAAATATCACTTTCTCATAAAAGATCTTCTTTTTCATCTGTGTTAGGCTGCATTTTTGTTTACAATTACCTACTCTCCCAGGAGGATTAGACATTCTTGCCCAGTTGGTTTCAGGTTTGGTCATATGACTTGCTTTGTCCAATAACGTGTGAAGGTAAGTGCCACATGTTTTTCTAGGCAGAAGTTTTAGGCGTCTTCACATTGTTGCTCCCATCTCATTTCTCTCTGCCTTGATGACTGCAATGATCTTTCTAGAAGCTGCTCTGTCAACCTGGGTCCCAGAGGAAAGACAACATGGAAAAGAGCCATGCCTGACCTGTGACTGACATGCAGCACTGGCTATAATTAAACTGTTAGTGTAGTCAACCTCGGAAATTTGCAGTTTGATTGATATCACAGTATAACTTACCCTGTTTTCAGGGACACACCACCTCATACAAGCAGCAGGTACACCTCCTCCAGTCTGTTTCATTTTTTTCCATAGCATTTTTTTGCCCTTCAACATATAAGTCTATATTTGTTTATTGTCTGTTTTCATCCATAAAAATACAAGCTTCATGAGGGCAGGGGCTTTATTCTTTTCATTGTTGAATCTCAGCACCTTGTTTAGTGACTGTGGTAATTATTAGTCAGATGGAAGGTACATGAAAGGAGGAAGGGCATTTCAAGCTAAGGTGGGACTCTTCCTAAAATGTCAGAGGAGAGATATAAGCTGCTGAATTGTATCAACTTTATTTAGCTTTTCCAGCTGGAGGGAGAAAATGAATCAAAGTGGGGAGGAAAGGAAATTGGAGGACTAGGTTATGATGATTATCCATGAAGTCTGGACATAATCAGGAGAGTAAAATCATACAGCAATTTGAACAGGGGAAGTTTAATGTAATATACAGAAGTATTAACTGTAATATAGGAGTGGAGTGATGGGAAGTAAGCTAGTAAAAGTTAAAGAGAACTGTGAAGAATATAGGAATAGCAGATGTAAGGAGCAGCTACAAATATAAAAAATAGCACCAGCACTAACATAACAGTCCCAAGGAAGAGACGAAGCTCCTTCCCCCCACTCTCCCACCTTCCATCCTGGGCTGAGACATAGACTTCATTTGTGGCCATGGTTCTGACTCATTGTATGGCAGAGAAGTTGCTATGGTACCACACCTGTGGAACGTGCTGGAAATATGTTCTCTAAGATGCTGAGAAAGCTGGTGGCTTGGCAGTGTCTTACTGAGGCACTCTGCTACAAAAATACCTAAGGAAGTGTGCCAAGGGAAATTCTGGTTGCGATGAACTGCAAGACTGGGTGATGAAGAAGCCATCAATGTTAGCACATCAGAACAAGGAAGCAAGACTCCTTTCCTCTTGCAATATCTGTCCAACATCCTCTACTGGCAAAGCTTAAAATCATTCCAACTTGAAAAAATAATTAAAGGCCTTGGATAATTTTCACAGATCAGACAATGCAGGATGAATTTGGAGTTGAGAGGCAATAAATTGATAACTGACATGTCAGGTAAGAGATTTTGGTGATCATTCCAAGAGAATGGAAAAGATGTTATAGTATCTTTGACAGGTATAGAGCCATTAACAAAGTAGATTTAACAGGATTTGATAATAGGTTGAATATGGATTTGAAGAAGAAGGAGAAATAAAGAATCCTCCAATTCCACCAGGAATGATTGGTTCCCTGAGATGTGTAATTCAAGAAGAAATGATCTTTGGAGATTCATCAAGAAGACTGGTGGGGATGGAAGTAAGTAAGTAAAGTTATAGACACATTGAATTAAAGATATGTATTAAATATCTAGATGGAAGTGGCCTATGGGTAATTGAATACAAAGATCTGGAGCTTAGGAGAAAGATACAAACATAAATAGATTTTACATTTCCTATATAAAATAATTATTAAATACTTGATATAGATATCACAGAGAGTTGGTAGGTAATACAGTGCAAATTGGATTATAGCAATCAAGAGTGAAAAGAATGAAAAGAGAAGGCTACCAAAGACAGGGAACCTAGAGAACACTAGTATTTAATGCCCTTTGGTTCTTTTGGCTTCTGCCAGTTAGGATGTTTAGTACCAAGTATTTTCTTTACAATGTCAGGCCCTATGTAGCACATGGAGAGTTTATCCCAATTGAGACATTCCATATATTTTTATATCTTTTTTTTCTAAAATATGGCAAACTATAATGTGTGCTCCAGCACCTAAATCCAATAGTTATCCACATTCTAGACAATGGACATTTACAACAATTTCTCATACAATGACTGAATGATGTGAGCTATCAGGAAGCAACATCATCTTAATAAATCAAGAGTGATACCTGCAGAGTGATTTATAGCCCTGGGTAGAATTAACTAGCTCTCCCAGGGTGAAGTTTCTTGGGGAACCATTCTTAAATGAGTTAGAAGATCCCTTGGGGAAGTCAGTGGTGTTGCTGGAAAGCCTATGGACAAGCAGGCCCATGGTTTCCCCCTGATGGTTTGCGCTCCTTCCTTATTACCATCGCTGTAGTCACAGTCCTGTCAGTAATTATCAGAACAAAAATTGTAAAAAAAAAGAAGAGAGGAATAGGAGAAATGCCAAATGAAAATTAATTTAAAAATTAGATAAAAGTAAAACTGATTTTTCAGAGTAAAATACAAGAGAAATATTAAGAATTAATGGTAAACAAGTAGGTATAAATAAAAAATAAAATACATAATCAAAGTTAAAAGTTAAAGCAATGTTTTAATAAGGATTATAACAAAAGTGATGCTTATGTTACAGTGTGAAAGAAATGAAAAATCTTAAAATCCTCAGGCAAAATATTAATATGAACGTACAAAATTAATAACTTAATAATTATAAAGTATAAAACTATATGTCTTTAAAGTTAGGAAAATTAAAAAAAATATTTTTTAAAAAGGGGAAAATGCTAGTTGATGAAATAAATATAATACTAAAGATATAGAGGAAAGTCCAAGGTGAGTTAATGAAGTATGTTTGAATGGGAGGTTGACAGGGTAGAAATGACAAAATCAAACATAAGTAGGGCAGGGATTTGAATTCTTACTAATGTCTTCAACGTTTCTAATTTCTGGTATATGGTCCACCACCTTGAACTAACCTGGCCTAATCACTCTGAAAAATGGCCTGCAGGCATATGATCTTGCTTTTCCTCCAGCCTTCATTTCAAATCAGAGAAACATGAAGACCCACAATCACCTATGAAGACCCAGACATTGATGAATTCAGTGCTCTCAGAAACCCCAACAGTCTCAGAAAATCAGAAAAACAGGAGATTTACTCATACATACCATAAGTCATTAGTGTATATTAAGCATAATCACAGACTTATATTGGTGGAAAAGAAAAATGAAAACAAAGAATGAAAAAAATGAAATCTTGGCAGATAGTCATGATATAGCTTATGGTGGAAAATTCCTGTCTGTGTATTACATACTTACCTCAGAATGACTTGAAGGGTAATTTCCCTATGAAAATTATAAGCAGAGTAGTTTAGGCAATGTGCAATTTCAATTCTTGGCTCATGCTTCTGCCATGATTTAATAAATTACAGGCGTATTTGCAATGTAGAGTGAAACAAAACGTTTTGACATTATAAAGTTGTGGGTTTGAATCTTAATTCTGCTTTAAGCTGTTTATGAGTTTTACCCCCTAATATATCAGATCCCATAGGATTCAATGTGTAAATGAGGGTAGAATGCATCTTGTAGGGCTATTTTGAAGATTAAAAATAATGCAAACAAACATCTAGCACAATGTATGGCAGAGAGTGAATTGTACCCCTCATTTATGTTGTTAGACTTACAGTTACGGAGTTAGCACTGCTCTGAATCAGCATTAATCTTCAATCATAAACTAACTTGATCACTAACAAGGTTTTGAAAGGCCACAAGCAAGCCAATTAACTTCATTAGTTGGTGTCACAAATGAACACTGCTTTTTAAAAATTCCAGTGACTTTCCTTTTATATTGTAGTCATATAACAAAATACATAATTGATCATTGCAGTTAAAATAATTTCTGTACTAATTCATTTATCCAAGTGTCTTTCACATTAGTGCATTCTTATTTAGTAGCTAGTGTTGTCATAAAATTGGTCAGATGACCATTCATAAAAAGATAAGGAGACATGGTAAGTCAGACAGAACAGGGTCATAGCACATGTGGAACTTAGTTATTTAGCACAATAGGATTTGGCTTTAAGGTAAGGAAAGTTGTTTTAAGTATTATTGATTTTTACTTGGAAAATGTGTCCTATTGATTTTTCCATCTAGACCTATAACTATGGCTTTTAATGCACCATTCTTGTCTATAATGACGACCAATGGAAAGTCAAGAGGAAAAATGGGATGATTCAGGCGGGGAAAGGGTAAAATGAGGTTTTAAGAAAAACTACCTAAAAGAGCTCCCTCCGCCACACACACACATGATTGTACTTCAAAGTGCTACTTACTTCTGAAGTGGAAAACGAATTTCTTAGCTTTCTGAAACCATGTGGCGAGTTTAAAAAGTAAGCAACTGAATTTGCTGTTTCAAAGCATCTATGCTTTTGGGTAAAGAATTCCTGGGTTTCTGCCAAAAATAAAGTTCAATTATTTGGAGGAGTTGGTTGTTTGAATTTCTGCATTTCTTTTAATCAGGATTTTTTCTCCCAGCTGTCATTAGTTGGTTCTATTTTATTACCTTTTGAGACTTGGCATTCAAGCATTTGGAAATGTATTTATTCAGTCAGTGTATGAAACAAACAACAACAACAAAACTGTTGGAATTCTGAAGAACACTGCTTATCATCTGGCATTGCACAGTCAATATTCTTTGTGCATCAAAGAACCTACTTCTACAGGGCTACCCAGGAGTAGCCTCTGTAGAAAATGCCTTTATTTTCCTTTTTATTTCCTTTCTCAGTGCATCTTTCTTACTTTTCTTTCTTACCTCTCTTTCTCTACTCCTTCCTTTCCTTTCTTCCTTCTCCGTTGCTCTGTCCTCTCTTTTCTCCCTTACTTCCTTCCTCTTTTCTGAGTTTCTTCTGTCTTTTTTCATTCAAATTTGAAAGCTCCAAAGAAATAATTTACTTAAAAGTTCAATATTTGTGAAAAGGGGTTTTCAAGAAACAAAGTTTATTATTTGTACCAGATTTTGAACAGAATAGAATGAAATTGCAAAGAAGACAATTCCATTAACATGATAATAGATACTACCCTTTATCTCAACAGTTTATGATTTTAGTTTTTGCATCATGAAACAATCACTTGTTAAGCAAATCCACTTAAGTGCTCTGGGAATTTTCAGATTCATTCAGAGTCTTTTAGTTAAGAGTGCTACATTGATTTTTTTTCCAGACATTGATTACTGCCTGAAAGAGGAAAAGGTTACAAGAACAAAAAAGCACCTAATAACTGGACAAGTTATTAACCTATAGAGCATTGAATTTATTATCATTCATAATATTAAAAATTTTTAACTATGAGGTTTAAGGAATCCCATAAAATATATTCCTATAGAAGAAAAATCCCAGGTTTCTGCATTAACATTTTAGTTAACTAAATAGTATCATTTATACAAACTGATGTTTTGCATAAAGTCAGACACCTATTATTCAAATATTGTTGGCCATTTAAGTAGTTGTATAGTATCCCTCATTTTATGCTTGATGATCATTGAGACGATGTAAATCCTGTAGTCAAACAGGCATAATCTAGTTCCTTTCCTCTATCAGTCTGTGTTGTCCTTTAATTTTTTAAAATTGGATATACTGTCTTCAAGAAGACGGTATACAGAATTGGTTTATCTTAAGTAAGAGGTAAGTAGCAAAGTTAGGCAATGAGATCAGCTTCCAGTACAAGTAGTAGTTGTCTGTGGAATGCAGTAGTCAGTGGGAGGCCTGCCTCAGGTGAGATGACAAAATTTTAATGGATTTGAGAAGCAGTTCTCTGTTCCTCTACAACTTCCTTCTGCCTAAGTCTGGGGAAAAAGCGAAACAACCTGAAACCTATTATAGAGAAGTGATTATGTCAGAAATTTTATACAAGCTTGATTTTTCTGTTTGGAATCATGGTGGGGGAAGGATAAGAGAGTGTCAAAAAGAGTGATGTTCAAAGAACTGATTTTCCTTGGGCAAAATTGAAGATTATTAATTATATTGCCTAGGGTTGAATTTATTTGTACTTATATCTTTATTTAAAAACAAACTATTAGGAGTAGTTCCAAAAGGAAGTAGTTCAAAAAGAGTAATAATTCTTTATGTCTCTGCTTATTTCCTTTAGTCTCTTCTGCAGTCTTTACATTCAAAGAAACAAATACATTTTTAAAGGCATATTATACAAAATTGTCTTCTTTTTTCACTTGACCAATAAAACCGGAGAAGTGACAATCAAAACTGTGGCTCTTCAGACAAGCTTGAGGCAATTTTGGATTCAAGCATTAGGAAAAACAAAATCAGACTTTCTTTCTCACTTTGTGCTTCTGCTTTTGCTGACAATGTCACAAAGGTACTGCACATCAAAGAAGGCCTCTAAAGCAGACCATTAGATCACAACCAGTTACAAACCTCCAATTTTTAGCTCTTCTAATGAAAACCTGCACTCTGGCACCATTAGCCTAATTCCTTTTTACAGCTCCAAGATCAGCAGTGTCATTTCAATTAAAATAACACACAAATATAATAGCATTTATCCTCAAAAAGCCTCATAACTAAGAATGGACCTTTGTTAAATCCTCAAATCTTCAACCACATAAATCCTCTTCTAAAGCAAGCAGGTAATCCATTCAGCCTTAAAATATTATTGATGTGGCATGCCACACTTACAAAGCATTCTATTTTTCCACAATACTTTTTTTTCCTTAACATCTTCTGGCATTTCGTTCCTTGCTCTTTTTCAAAAGAAAAATTGCAGAAAAATAGGATCTAACTTTACTGAGAATTATTACTTTATAAATCTTCATTTTCCAGAGTCTCTCATCTTCTCTGACATGATTCACCAACGAAATTATTATTTTATGAAAAGGAACGAGAATCATAACAAGGAACACCTTTGTTTCTCCACAAGTGTTTTGGTAATTAGAAACATGAAGACAGCTTTGTTCTCTAAGAATACCTCTGAGGAAAACGTTTCAAGTATTTTTTCTGAGCTGTCATGACTTTAACACACCGACCAGTCTTCCTGACACACTTTGAATCAGATATCCCTAAGCAGTGAAGCAGCAGTTTTCCCCTCAAACTGACATTTGGTAAGCATTTATCAATCTAATAAACATTAACCTGATCATATGAGTTTAAGAAAACCCAGCTCTTAAAATTATATTATCTCCATTCAAATTCACTTTCACACAGAGCTGAAGTCCATTTCTCCTACTAGACACAGCTGTCATCAGAATCAACAGTAGCTTGTACTGAATGATCGGTTACCTAGTGGTAAAGGACTATACGCTATATGCATTTGGGAAGCATTTTGATCATGAAAAATGTGGAAATTGATCTACGGCACTACTTGATGTCTACTTCTTATATTTTATTAAACTTCCATAGTACAAAAGAGATCAAGTATAGCCATTTAAGTATAGTCTATAAAATGCACACAGCAGAGATTTTTTTTTTTTTTTTCGAAATACAAAGGAAAATCTTAAGGGAAAGGAGTGTATGACCTAAGAGCAAAATCAGATTTAAGAGCTAAGAGCAGGGGCTTCCCTGGTGGCGCAGTGGTTGAGAATCCGCCTGCCAATGCAGGCGACACGGGTTCGAGCCCTGGTCTGGGAAGATCCCACATGCCGCGGAGCAACTGGGCCCGTGAGCCACAACTACTGAGCCTGCGCGTCTGGAGCCTGTGCTCCGCAACAAGAGAGGCCGCGATAGTGAGAGGCCCGCACACCGCGATGAAGAGTGGCCCCCGCTTGCCACAACTAGAGAAAGCCCTCGCACAGAAACGAAGACACAACACAGCCATAAATAAATAAATAAATAAATAAAAATTAAAAAAAAAAAAAAAAAGAGCTAAGAGCAGAATCTCTGTGAAATCACAGGAAAGGCTTGTAGTAGGAGAATAGGATAATGGAACACATCTGTCACGTAGCAGAAAAGCTAGATTTGTAGAATTAACACAGTAGCCAAGGGAAAAACCAGGCTACTGTGTAAACGACTGAGCTTTAATTTTGATCCAGTAGGACAACTGGTTAGAATACAAAGACCTAGACTGAGAAATCTTGCAAATCACTAGAATTCATACTCTTTTCTTTTTGAATAATCAAGCAAACCTGATCACAGCTTAACCTAAAGAAAGAAGATTTCAATGTCTAAAGCAGGTGTCAGTAGATGTTTTCCATAAAGGTTCAGATAACAAATACTTTAGGCTTTACAGGCCTTTCAGTTTCTATTACTACTACTCAAATATTTGTCCTTGCAGTGTGAATACAACCATAAACAATACATAAACAAATGAACATGGCTATGTTCCAGTAAAATTTATTTATAGGCACAAATTTGAATATTCATATGATACAAAATATTCTTCCTTTTATTTTTTTTTAACCACTTAAAACCACGTTCAAAACTTTTTTTTAGTTCTCAGAATGCACAAAGGCAGGCACTGGCCAGCTTTGATTTGTGGGCTGTAGTTTGCTGGCTCATAATCTAGAGAAATAAAATCTATGTAATAAGTGAGCATGTTGAATGCTGGGAATATACAAAATCTGAGTTGTTTTTGTAGGAGTTTTCTACTCTGAAACTTATTTCCAAGAATTAATAGCATCAGCAACTTGAAGTAGTCTAATTCAGTTTTTCTGACTCAAGAGCCTATGACTTAATTTAGTGACAAAAAAAAAAAAGAACTTAAATAGATTTGGCAGATTGTGCCTAGCACTATTTCTATTTCTTTGTATCTTGCTCCAACTACTATAACTACAATTATAAAACTATCTTAGAGACTAGATGGATATTTTTAAATAATTAGCTACATCTTTTTCTATGAAATACACAAAGATATAATGTATGTTTAAATATATGGAAAACTGTGTATCTTATCATATGGTAGTTACTTGAATCTCAGGCTGTAGTGCCAAGATGAAAGTAGCATATCTAACTTTAAAGAGGACATTTACATTTTTAAGGTAGTATGTACAGTGGTTAAGGGAATGTTTTATAGAAACAGATTGCCTGGACATAAATCAAAGTTCTATCACTTATTACTGTATGACTTTGAACAGGTTACTTTCATAAACTTTGTGCCTCGGTTTATTCACCTACAAAATGGAGAGATTCCATAGGGTTGTTTTGAGTTAATCTATGTAAAATACTTAGAAAAGGGAATGACACAAAGTAAGACTTATAAAGCTGTTTGGTTTGTTATCATTATCAGAAGCACCCTCTCATGTCTTATTTCCTCATTCTTAGAAACTCCTTTTGAGTAATCAAATAATATACCCCCCCAAAACACACACACAGACTCACATAATTTTGGTTGGCATGAAAAATTAGGTGATCCAGATAAACTTCCTTTAGGTGAAATTTAACACTTATCTTGATCAACTTTCACTATAACAGTAATTTCCTAGTTAGACTCTTCATTTCAATATGAATAATAGAACTTATTTTAAAATATAAAAGAATATTTCATCTTTAGAGGGTATAAGAAGAGATGAAAGTCATATCTTACACTAAATAGACAGTTAAATGGTTAGTTCAAGTATATGGATTTGAGCAAAAAGAACATTATCAGTTACCTTTAATTATACTGAAAATTTTGCCTCAAAGGATTAGGATAATTTTATCCCATTGACAGGTTACTCTTTCTCTTATTTAAATGACTCAGTAGTCTAATTGAACATTATATGTGCATTTCTAATTTTAGTACAATATTTGTATTCATTCTACATTGAAATTCAGTAAGAGAGGTTATGAATACAAGCAACGGCTCCCTAACTTCCATACTTATGAATTAGTCTTATGGTAAGGTATTTCAACAATCTGGTCGTAGTTTTCACATTAAAATATTTATATATGGTAATTGACAGCATTACCACTAAAGTATAAAACATTCTATCACCTTGTCTTCATGACCTTTTTAAAAATAAATTCTAAAATGAATGCTTACAAGTTTAACATCATACAAAACCCAAGTTTTGAGATAAACCAATGAAGCAACCACAAAAACAAAATGCAGTAAAACTCCAGACAATCTGTAAAATGCAAATATATATGTGTGTGTGTATATATATATATGATGCACATTCTTTTGTCTAGCTTCCTTATATCCTTTTCAGGACAGGAACAGTTATAAATATTTACACAAAACACATTAACCTAATTTTATCTTTATTGTAACCTATTAGGTATCTGTTACTCTTTCTGTCTTTAAGTGACAGAACTTATTTAAAAGAACTTAAAAGATTTAAAAGAACTTAAAGCTTATGCTGTGTCTTTAAGATTGTGTTGCAAATACGGGTCATAGTTAGAATTTGAACGCAAGATTTTAATTACTAGTCCAAGTCTCTTCCCACTACACAAGAGATGACATATATTAAATTACACTACAGCATAATTTGATGATGCCATTTTTTTCTGACACGACTGGGGAATACAAGTACTGAATTTTTCAGAAGTAGAAATTGACTTTTGGGTCCCAGAGAAACATTTATTTTAATCATTTTTTGATAGAAATCTTCTGAAAAACTATTAATACTTCCCTGTATTCTTAAAAAGAGGCCACTGAAGGGAATTTGCTCTTATCTTCATCATTCACAGCCTCCACCTTGAACATCCATTACCATACCCTGTGGTAATGCCTTGCCTGTCAAGCTGTCAGCTGGCATGGTCTGCCATCATCCTACTTGCCTCTAACAGCCGTCTGCTCCAATTCCTCTCAGTGACTCTGGGTCAGGGAACCAGACGACCAAGCCTTTTAAAGATTATAGGTAAAGACCCTAAGTTTCCTTAACTATAAGATGAGATTGCTATACCAGATCCGTAGTTCTCAATCCTGGCTGCATATTTGAATTACTTGGGGACCGTTTTTGTTTTTCTTTTTTAAACAAATATTGCTCCGGTTCCACTGCAGATTCTGGTTTAATTGGTCTGAAATGGAGCTTCACCATTGGTATTTTCAAAATGCTCCTAAAGTGTTGTGTTTTGCTTTGTTTTTCAGCCAGATTTGTGATAGTATTTGATGATGTATAAAATATCTTTAAATCTGAAATATATTGTTTTCACAGCTAAAAGAATCAGTAGATCTCTAAATGAAGGTCTAAATTCTATACTCTAGTTTCTAGCTAAGTAGAATATATATATATATATATATATACATATATATATATATCTGCATACACACACACACACACACACACACACACACACATATATTCTTCCTCAAGTCATCATTTGAAACTAGTGTACAGTTTTGCATAGTAAGGTAAAGGCTTCCTATTTTCATCAAACCTACTCGGTATTTCCTCTCTAATGTTTTAAATTCCCCTGTACAATTCTCCAGCTAAATTATTAGATTAGGTTGCAAAAACTTAAATAATGAATGTAGCAATCTAGCATTTTGAAAATGACCCCATATATATAATTTTATATCTTTAACATTATAACAAATTATTATTATCTTTGCTTCCTTCCTTCCTTCTGCAACTTTTATTTCTATTGCTATGTGTTTGCTATTGCCAGAGACAGGAAAACAAAACAAAACAAAAAACCCTCCATTTCAATGGAGTTCATAGGTGAATGTGGAAAAACTAACAAGTGAGCAGACAGTTGTAATCTATGTTTTAGAGATATTGTAGATTCCTGTAATAGTGCAGATTGGGTGCAACTAAACCAACCTGGGGAGGATAGGATTCCTAGAGGAAGTTAAGGTTCAATTTAATCTTGAAAAACTCACCTAAGTAAAGAAGGAAAGGGTCAGAGGAAAAACACTATCAGGAGAAAAATATGAGCTTCTTTAAAAAGATTTAACAGTGTAGAATACTCTGGGGGATTTCAAGTATGAGTTTAATATGAGTGTTAGGTAGAAAAAAATAGAAGAAAGTATAGAAAGCTGAGTCAAATAATCAGCTTGGAGGTAGTTTATGGAGGAACCTAAATGTCCTGCCAAAGATGTCACATTTTTACTATAATGACAATAGGAAGGCATTGAAGAATCTTAATGTGCAAACCAAACATATAAGTAATCCACATTTCACGTTCACGACTAAAACATTAAAACGTGATTATCATTTAGCACTATTGCTATTTATGAATTTGGAGAAAATAATGATATACCCTGGTTAGAGATTGATAGTTTAGAAGTCAAGGTAATAATCATTAATAATCAATAAGCATTTATCTTTTTGGAGAATCTATGTAGACAGATTTGTCATTTATGATCACTGAGGCATGGACTAGAGGAATCAAAGTGAGGATGAAAAAGATAACTTTCATTTCAACTTGTCAATGTTGACAATGAGATAGTCAATTAAACACATTCCATATGTATATATGAAGGACCTGAACCCAAGAGAGAAAGAGAGCATATAAACATGGAGAAACAAGTCTACAGGGTATTTGATACTATAGTTTTATAAAGTGAACATAGAGATTGAGATTAAGGAACATAACTCTCAGAAGCATAAATATTTAATAGGCAGGTGAAGAAATAGGGCTCTATAAGGAAGTGGAGAAGAAATAACTAGAAAGGTAAGAGAAAAACCAAGGGAGACCAATATTAGGTAATCTCCAATAGGATAATGTTTCCAGATTGTGTGTAGTGAGGAATGTCAATGTTGTAGAACAGTGGAGGGACTGTTTATAGTGACATGGCTGAGGTTAGCAGCCAGAATGCTGAGAGTTGAGGAATAAACAGCAAGTGAGGTAGTGTTTTTTCTTTCTTAAAAGAAATGTTCTACATGTACTTAGTCACAGGTTGTTCAACTGATAATTACATAATTTCTTATTTGAGAAACTATGTAGTCACTGTAATGGCCTTCTTGAATTAAATAAAAACAGTTACTTTCTGCTTCCATGAATCTTTGATATCATTTAACCCCACCTATCTCAAGGAAATTTCAATATACCTCCTGTTAAGTCACCAATATCCTGCTTGTTATTGGATTGCAAATACCCACTTTGGGAGTTAGTACTAACTACTTCTCTCATTTTCTTTGTAAAATCCCAATCAATAGCTGTAGAGCTTTTACAAAATGGCTACTAAAATAATTCTTGTTAGATTTACTCTTCTGTTTAGTTAAGGAGTCAGGAGTGAGGTCAAATTCTCCTGATTCCATGCCATTTGGAACAAGAGTTTTTAAAATCATTGATATTGTAAGCCTTTGGAAACACTGTGCAACTTCCTAAATACAGGAATATATTTTGTTTGTAGAGAATTTACTTAAAAATATTGAAAATTTAATACATTACTCTCAGTATTCAAAAGATTAAAGAATAAAAATCCTTGAAGTATTCTTAATCTTCTATAAATATATTGGGGTACAAGTTAATGGATTTCACTAAATTTAATTTTCTTGTGATTAAATAGCTGATGTGCATATTGGTCAAAAGTAAAAATACTAAATAGGGTAGGTGCAATGCCAATGCAGCTATTAATTTATTCATGTTAATTTTCAATAAACCCCTCCTCATGCTTTAGGAAGTAAATGATTAGAACTATTAAACGTAAGAAAATTGGTCCTCTTCTCTCTAATGTCTAAATATTGCAGCTCTCCATTGTTCAGCTCTTGGACCTCTTTCTTCTGTCTTTGCATTCTCTTTCTCAGAAGCAGAATCCTGTTCCATGGCTTTAAATACTAAATGTATGTTGATGACTCAAATTTATATCACCAGTTCTGAACTCACCCTGAGTTCCAGAATTGCTTGTACTTCAGCGCACTTGATTGTTCTGTTTAGATACCTGATGAAAATCTCAAATATCAAAAACAGAACCCTCGATTTCCACCCCACACAGAAGAAGAAACAAAGTGAAACAACCTATTCCTCCCTTTAGTTTATCCATTTCAGTAAATGGTACTGCCATCCTCACAAATGCTTGACCAAAATCATCAGACTCTGCTTTACTCCTCAGTTTACTTACCCTACACCCACATGCAATGGCTCTCTGAGCCTACTGGTCATCACTTCTACCACCATTACCTGGTTCTGGTGGCGTCATTTATCATCTACCTAATTCAACAACCCCCAAGAGTCCCTGTTTCCTCTTTTGCTTCCCTTAAGGCTTTTCTAAGCATAGTAACCAGCATGATCTTTTCTAACACAAAACATATCATGTCTTCTTATTCAAAATTCTTCAGCTGCTTCCAAAAGTACTTAGCATAAAATCTAAACACTCAACTTTCACCTACAAGGCTGGACTCTATGACCTTTTCACGGTTCTTAAAATATGACAAGATTATTCCTTCTTTGGGCCTTTGAAATGAATGCTTCTTTTGTGTAGAATATCCTCACCTCATTCAGGGATTTGATAAAATGTCACTGATTCAGATGGTTCTTCCTTCTTGCTAGCTCTTGCTGTCTCTTGCTATACACTGACGCTTCAATTATATATACTGTTCTTGTTCTTGACCATCTCCCCTCCTAAACATAAAGCTTCATAAAGGCAGAGAATCTGAACAAATACCTAGTATACTGAAAATTATTTGACATGCTATAGGGGATCTGTAAAGATTGTTGGAAGAATGAGTTCATGCAGGCACACTGCATTTGAAGGTTGCTAATCTACTCTTAATAACATCTAGGGGGTTGGATTACAGTACCTAAAATTAACAACTGGAAATTGTATAATGCATTGCATTTCACAAAGTATTTTCACAGGTTATCTCATATGATCATCCACAGTTTAAATAGATTTAAGTATCCTTACTTCACAAATGAGGAGAATGAGGCTAAAAGAGGTAAAGGAACTTTTCCCAGGACCCACATCTAGTCAATTGTTGGGGCCAGGGAGGAGGAATCCCAGATCCAATGGATTTCTTGATGTAATACTACCTCCTATCTGGCTGAGCCTCCAGACTAATGTAATTGTTTTGTGTTCACTGCCATATAAAAGAAACATAGAGTGTAATTCTTAGCCATATAGTTAAATAGTTTCCCAGAAAAAACTGCATTTTTTAAAAGCAAGTTCTTCAAATAACTTACCCTCTAAGTAAACAATGACTTAGAAACAAAATAGCAATTATCTTACCTAATTTTCCTGGTGTAGAAGAAAAGTTATATCCATTTCTAGGGTGTGCTGAAAGTAAATTAATGACCATGCATCTGAGCTAGAATGAGATTGATATTACTGAATGTGGTAGGAAAATCATTATGTATAACTTATGAATTTTAAGAATTTGTATTATGTTTCTTTTCATTTCTTCTTTCAATGGCTGTGAATTTAGAGCTGTTTGAATCTAAGACTTCAGGAAGAAACAGGAAAAGAAAGCAACCTTATTTGTTATACATCTGCAAGCACTGTTTTTCTGGTGTGTGATACATCATGCTCATGGGATTATTTGTGCATTCTGTGCCCAAGATGTTGGTAATTTATTTCAAATCTCTTTAGCATACTTATTTAAATAAAAATTATGAGAAAGGACCTATTTCTTATCAAGAAGAAAATATATACTACTTAGAAAGTCCTGTGATATCTGTGGTTCTCTCTATGTACAGATACTGTACTTATTATCCACGCAATATCTTAGCATCATATCTTTTAAAATTCAGATTTCATTGTGAATTCAGCAGTAACAGCCTCTATAATAACCATGTCAGGACTAACTAGATTGCCATTGATGTGATTTAAATATATGCACTATATATCAGGAAAGGTGTGAATTATAGTTTGATTTAAAGAAGGCAGATCTCTTATGACAATTACTTTACAGGCTATGACATTTTCAATCTTGTTATATGAGATTTTCCTTTCTGCATAGTATATTTACATTGAAAGCTTACATATATTGTGCCCTGAGAATTCAATTAGCTAGATTTTCTTTTAATTGTAAATGATGGTTGAAGATACCATCAAACCTCACTCATCCACTCATTCATCAACACTTGCATGCTTACTGAATACTATGCTAGTTGCTAGGAATCAAAAGATGCATAGTAAATGATCAATTCTGTAATGAAAACTATAGCCTAATAGGACAAGCAAAGAAATCAACAATTTTCATGTGGTATGGTTTTCCATACCTGCTGAGAATACAGGCATATTCTGGTTCATTAAACAATTATAGTTTTTATCATAAATTAATACCTTAGAAATCTGATCTATAAAACTTTTTTGAAGTTAACATGACTCAAGCATGAAAGACTGATTCCCTCTTAGTTTAAAGAAAAAAAATCAAATTTCTGACCTTTCACAGCAGAGTTCTAGAACCTGGAAAGTGGAAATCTACTGAAGAAAGATGACTCTTAAAATCCAGGCAATTTTCCCTGCTAATGCTGTTATTCCACCTCACCTTCTTTAAGGAGCACAATCAACATGTATATATGATATAGTTCAAAACGGGAGAGTGCACAAATTGTAGAGTACCGCAAAATCATCCTCAGTAGATTGTAAACACAAATTTCAAATTTCTACATTTAAGTCTGAATTTAAGTGTGCATGTAAAAGACAATGAAAAGTATTAGTTGTTGGAAATATAGTTCTAATGATTAAATTTTATTAGGGGTAAAACCTGGCAATAGAAAGGAACTAGCATTGTTAAATGGCATAGAATCTGATTTTTATTTTAAATGCACTATTTCATTTAATCTTAAAAAATTATTAGTTGAGGCTTAGAATAAAGAGGAAATTTGTTCAAGAAAAAAAGCTAAGAGATTCACCATTTATTTTTATTTTATTTTTTTTGGCCACACCATGTGGCATGTAGGGTCTTAGTTTCCCATCCAGGAATCAAACCCGCACCCCGTGCATTGGAAGCGTGGAGTCTTAACCACTGGAGCACCAGGGAAGTCCAACCTTTTATTTATTGATATAATAAGTTCAGTGAGAAAAAGACCTGGTTCTTCCTTTTCTTTGTATTTCCAGTGCCTGTAGACCAACTTAAATATAAATATTTGAATGCTAAATTTCTGAGGTTACAGAGCTAATTAACTTACAACAATGATATCTTTCTAATGTCAAAGTTCTTAAATAGATATCCATTGATCTTATGTAGAAGCAAGAAGCAGCAGCCTTAATACATACTTAGGAAAATCATAACAGGACAAAACATTTTGCCCAATACTTTCTATGACTCAAGACCTTGCATTTTAGGGAGCTTTTGGAATATTTTCAGGGCAGTTCAAGAAAGTGTACTTGTTTTAGCCACAGTATACATCTTAGATAATTAATGGGCATCTTAGTTCGTGCTTCTATAACAAATGATCATAAATTGGGTGGCTTATAAACAACATAAATTTATTTCTCACAGCTCTGGAGTCTGAGAAGCCCAAGATCAAGGCTCCGGCATATTCGGTGTCTAGAGAAAATCCACTTCTCAGTTCATAGATGGTCATCATCTCCCTGCATTCTCACATGGCAGAAGGGGCAAGAGAGCTCTTGGGGTCTCTTTTATAAGGTCACTAAACCCACTCATGAGGGTTCCATTCTCATGAGCTAATCACCAACCCAAAGGTTCCACTGCTTAATACTATCACATTGGGGGTATTTCAAAATGTGGATTTTGTGTAAAATCTATAAACAAACGTTCAAGCTATAACAATGAGAAAGCTATAAAACTATTATTCTTTTTTCTGAGACATTAAATAAGATCTATATTTAAAAGCAATCTTGAACCTTTTCACTGATGGGTTGTATATTTGGCTCTAGCTATGTTTTTCATAATTGAACAGTGGTAATTCAAGCTGTCTTCATCAGCTACTACTACGACAACTAGATGTGGGAGGCCAAAAAAAAAAAAAAAGGTTGTTGGTCACATTACAATATGAAATGCTATGCTTCCATTTCAACAAATTCAAAATTTCTGAGCTCAATATGAAATGAATTAGTATAAAATGCATTTGCACACATCATAGAGAATGAGCCCATGGCCCATGGCTGGCAAAGAGAAAGATTATCAAACATCTTACAACAGAGTTATTTCCAGTTAAAGAAGGTTGGACTTGGATCAAATTTTCTCTCTGGTTACAAATTTAAGAGATATCAGGAAGAACGAGCTTGTCCGAACTCCACTACCAGCACCTCCCACATTTAAAACACTGACATTTAACCAATTCTCTTTATCATGTAGGTCTAGCAATTTAGAGAGATTGCTCCAGTGTTTCCCATTTTGCTGGGTTGGAAGAACAGTGTGAATTTTAAGAAAGTAGACTCCAGGATCATAACAGGCTGGATTTGAGACTTGACTCTGGAAATGCTGGCTGTGTAACTTAGGGTAAATTCGATAATATCTATACTTCATAGAGTTGTAAGGATTAAATGAATTAAAAATATGAAAAAAAAACCCACTTAGAGCTCTGTGCTAGCACAGAGGAAAGATCCAATAAAAAATACTTATTTGTTTATTTGTTCATCTCTCTGTGTGAAATTATCTTTAAGTTTTCCAAATCATAAAGCAAGTCCCAGGAAATTTTTCAGAGATTCTGACATTTACATAGTCTATCAGTATCCTCACATCTTCAACTCTATACTTGCTTAGTTTAAATCATATTATCCATCCTTTTAGGTACTTCTTCCCACCTCCACTAACTATACCTATTGTACCTACTCTTCTTTCAAAAACTCAACACTTGTTAAATCCAAGCTGAATCATGTGCCTCTGTGAAGATGAATGAGGCTGGAGAAATACTCACCACTATGCTAACTTGCCTCATGTTAAATCTATGATCACAGATGTGGAGTGAGACCCTCGCCCTGCTATGATTTCTCCCATCACATTTCCCTAGTATCCCCTCTCTTCCATTCATTTGAGTACTTTTCCACACATTCTCTTTTCTTCAAACTTATAATCCTCCCTTTTTCTCATGCTCTGATAACCTTGCTTCTTTGGTGATTAGGGGAAAAACTAAAAGTAATAAAGTTTTGTGTCCTTAAAACCTCACAAAACCACAGCACCAATAACTCCTGCATCTGTACCAAGATGCTCCCTTTCTTCTTGGTACAGCTGGTGACTTGTCCATTATCTTATCTAATGCCAGGCTCCACTTGTGCCCTGCATTTTGTATCCTATTTTTAGTCATGGAATATCCTTCTGTAAAATTTCCCCTTTCTTTCTGACATTATCAGATTTTCCCTCTGAGCAGAATTATTTTTTAAAAATTTCCCAACTTAATTAAAAAGAAAACTCTTTATATCCTTCCAGCTACTCCCCAATTGTCTGCTCCATTATAGCAAATGGCTCAACTATATTGTCTGTATTTTGCTGCCTGCATTTCTTTTTTTAAAAAAATTATTATTTTTTTATACAGCAGGCTTTTATTAGTTATCCATTTTATACATATCAGTGTATATATGTCAATCCCAATCTCCCAATTCATCCCACCACCGTTCCCCACTTTCCCCCCTTGGTGTCCACACATTTGTTCTCTACATCTGTGTCTCCATTTCTGCCTTGCAAACTGGTTCATCTGTACCATTTTTCTAGATTCCACATATATACGTTAATATACGATATTTGTTTTTCTCTTTCTGACTTCACTCGGTATGACAGTCTCTAGGTCCATCCACGTTGCTACAAATGACCCAATTTCATTCCTTTTTATGGCTGAGTAATATTCCATTGTATATATGTACCACATCTTCTTTATCCATTCATCTGTCAATGGGCATTTAGGTTGCGTCCATGACCTGGCTATTGTAAATAGTGCTGCAATGAACATTGGGGTACATGACTCTTTTTGAATTATGGTTTTCTCTGGGTATATGCCCAGTAGTGGGATTGCTGGGTCATATGGTAATTCTATTTTTAGTTTTTTACGGAACCTCCATACTGTTCTCCATAGTGGTTGTATCAATTTGCCTGCATTTCTTCTTTTCCCTTCTTTCTTGAAATTTTTTATTCATGATTTCCTTCCCATCCTTTGTCTGTAAATACTTTTTCAAGGTCCCCTATGATTAACACATCACCAAATCCAATAGACATTTCTCAACCTATATACTTTACAATTTAAAACAGATCATTACTTGATATTTCCATATTAATTTCTTATTGACACTCTAAATGGCTTCTGAGACACCCCACACTTTTACTCATCCACTTACATCTCTGGACATGGCTTTTCATTCTCTTTTCGTGTTTTTGATTTGATCTCAACCTCTAAACACTGGAGTTCCCAGACCTCAATCTTGTAATCACTTCCTTTTTCTACCTATAACAGTCCTTGGTCTCATCTAGTTTACTGGCTTTTTATTATCATTTATATTAATAATTCTGAAATATATTTTAACCCATGTAATTCTCATAAATTCTAGACTTCTATATTCAAGTATCTACATTGTATTTCAAGTTTAATATATTCACAAAATACTTTGATCTTTGACAACTTCTAAACCCATTTTTCATTCAGTATTTTTACTGTAATAAATGACAAAATTCTTCCACAGTCATTCAAGCCCTAAACCTTAGAGGCCTCTTGATCACTTTACCTACTGTTCCACTCCATATTCAGTTCATCTACTGGTATTACTAGCTCCATTTACTGATGAAAGAGAACAGAATATGCTAATCCAAAATATGCCAGTTTAGCATATTGATTATTTTGAATTAAAGTTACTTAGGAAACAGCTGGTACAAGTAGGAAACTCTCACCCTCCTACATGCCCCTGAAAACAAGAAATAAATGTACCATGTGAAAGATATCCTTCCTGTACCAGGAGGATAGAAGGCACTCTTATCACCAGCAACAGGAAATTTAGGGCCGAGAAAGCTGTATGTACAAACATTATTACTTCTTCACTATTTTACTACCCTAAACCCCTTTGTTTTGTCAATTCTTTATAAATTTATTGTTTCCTTGTCTAAAAGGTATAAAAGCTGCCTGCTTTGGTCAATTCTCTGAGTCTCATATTTTATGGGACTCCCATACATACAAAATTTGTTTTTCTCCTGTTAATCTGTTTTATGTCAATTTAATTATTAGACCAGCCAAATGACCTAGAAGGAAAGAATGAAAAAGTTTTTTTGTTTTTTTTTTCACCCATACACTGGCAATGAAGAACTAGCATTTTTTGTAACAATCCTCTTGAGAGCAAGGCATAGTGGAGCTACTGTGGCAGTGAGAATTAGCAGGATCATGATCAGGAAGAGGAGAAAAGCCAAGTGAAGGAATCCCTTCCCTTTGAGCTGTGGATTCTGAAAGTGGCAGATGAGATATTGAGACACATGAGCAGAGCTTCTGTGGTATCAATGTATTGAAGGCATAAAAATTGTCAGTGAGGTAGAGCCAAGAAAGAGACACCCAGTAAACACTTCAAGCTTTGGGTTAGAACCACAAATGGCTACACCCTAGGAATATGAGTGAACTGGAACAGTTAACATAACTAGAACTACCAATCAACTCAATTCTTAATTGGATTAAGGTGATCTTTTCAGGTTCTAGCTGTCTCCCATAGCAAAATAAACCAACTTTAAGGAAATATAACATTAACTAGAGTCTCAAATTATCTCCACACTTTTCATGTATCAATACAAAATTAAATGTCATAAGTCACACAACATATTTAAAAAAAAGAAAATAATTACAATAGAGACATAATTAATAGAAAAGAGGCATACTAGAGTTATCATAGAGATAGACTTTAAAATATCTACATTAAACAGTTAAAAGACAAAGCAGAATTTCAGTAGAAAATTCCACTTAGTATATACAAAGAATTCAATGGCAATTAAAGAACTGAAAAAATATAATAATTTAAATTAAGATATCAGTGGATTGGTTTACCATATTTGTCACAGTTGAGGGGAGAATTACAGTTGACCTTTGAACAAGACATGGGTTAAAGGTGTCAATCCCTGTGCAGTTGAAAATCTGTGTATAACTTATGGTTGGCCCTCCTATATATGTGACTCCTCCATATCCACAATTCCGCATCTGTGGATTCAACCAACCTTGGATCATGTAGTACTTTAGTATTTATTGAAAAAAACTGGCATGTAAATGGACTTGCACAGTTCAGACCCGTGTTATTCAAGGTTCAACTACATTATATTGAAAACGAAGTCAGAAAGAAAGATCCTGATCGAAGAATGAAAAGAAAAAAAAAGGATAGAATATACAGAGAAGACTATAAGAGATATGTGGGCCTGAGTAGAATGGTCAAATATATTTGTAACTATAGTCCTAGTAAAAACAGGAGAAAGATAAAGGGGCAAAAACAATATTTGAAGAAAGAATATTTGAGAATTTTTAAATGTGAAAAACACATTAAGTCAATGATGCAAATGGTATAACTACAAAGAAAACTATACCAGGTATATTATAAAATTATGTTTTTATAAGTATATAAATGAATTATCAAAAACATATTAACTGCTTAGAAATAAATCTAATGAAAAATGTATAAGACCTATACAATACACAAAAATTAAATCACTATTGAGAATTATTAGAAATGTAAATTCATGTAGGTAATTCCCTGGTGGTCCAGTATTTAGGACTCTGTGCTTCCGCTGCTGGGGCCCGGGCTCTATTCCTGGTCAGGGAACTAAGATCCTGCAAGCCACGCAGCACAGCCAAAAAAAAAAAAAAAACAAAAACAAACAAACCAAAAACCAAAAAAAACCCCAAAAACCACACACAAATGAAATGTAAATACATGGAAAGACATATCATGTTATAGATTAAAAGGCCCAATATTGTAAAGAGTTTATTTCTTACCAGTTTAATTTAAATTTAAATGCAATCCTAATAAAATCCCAGCATAACCTGGAGGAAAATTGAATACTTATAGAAATAAGAAGTGCCGCAAATAGCTAAGACCATCATGAAGAAGAAAAATAAAATCAGAAGATTACCAGTCTGGATATCAAGACTGATTGGGACATCAGCAAGATGGCAAAATAGGAAATCTTGGAACCTCCTTCTCCCCAAGGACACATGGATTCAACAACAATCCACAGACCAATTCCCTTTGTGAGAAATCCAGAAACCAGTTGAGAGACTCCTGTACCCTGGATGAACACAAAGACAACCATACTGATGCTGGTAGAAAAATCCAAGACACCATCTTGCCATAATCCTTTTCTTCCAGTATGGTAGCATAAGACTGAAAGGAAACTCCCTGCTTCTTCCTGGGGAGAGAAGGAAGGATTGGACTCTACCTCCAAAATTCTAGGGTATTTTGGGGGGAAGGAGAGATCCCAAGGGGAAGGCTTCAGTCTTGCCAGTCTCAGTGTACTGAAGAGACCCAAGATACTCTAGACACCTGAGGGCCAATAAAACACATGGTGGTTCAGACCAGATGCAATCACCCAGCAGAACTTCTTCCCCCAGATCAGCAAGATACCCTATCCTTGGGTAATTCCTGGGGGAGGGAGATTATAATATACACATAGCATTCAGATTTTTCTGAGGCCAGTCTTAAGACTATGGAGGGGACCTGGTATACTTTAGAAACCTGAAGTCTCCTGAGAAAAGAAACATTAGGTCGAGGTATGCTGCTGCCCAAGAAGACCTGTGGTAAGCAGATACCAGAGAGAGCAGAGAGGACAAGCTCCCCAACAAAGGAAAAGAAACTGAAAAATCTCTCTAGTTGGGATTTTACACACACAAGTCCAGAGAAGACATATACACAAAGAAGGTTTGAGAGACACCAAAATCTCTGACTGGGGAGACTGATGAAGATTGGAAAAAGGGGTACAGCCTCTATGGAAAACAGTATGAAGTTTACTCAAAAACTTAAAAATAAAACTACCATATGATCTAGAAATCCCATTTCTGGATATTCATCCAAAACAACTGAAATCAGGATCTCAAAGAGATAGTTGTACTATCATGTTCATTAAAGCATTATTCATAATAGTCAAGATGTGAAAACAATCTAAATGTTCATAGAGCAATGAGTGGATAAGGAAAATGTGGTACACACATATAATGGAATTCACTCAATTGTACATATGTTCAATTCAACCTTAAAAAAGAAGGAAATCCTGCCATGTGTAACAACATGGATGAACCTTGAGGACCTTATGCCAAGTGAGACAAGCCCCAGTCACAGAAGGACAAATACTGCATAATTCCACTTACATGAGGTATCTAATATATCAAACTCATAGAAGCAGTGAGTAGAATGGTGGTTGCCAGGAGCTGGGGGAGGGGTAAATGGGTAGTAGCTGTTCACTCTGAGTAAGTTTTGGTTATGCAGAAGCAATAAGTTACAGGTCTGCCATACACTATCGTGGCTACAGTTAACAATACTGTATTGTATACTTAAAAACTTAAGAGGGTAGATCTCATGTTAAGTGATATTACCACAATTTAAAAATAAAAAAAAGATTTATTATTAACTTACAGTAACTAAGAGGGAATGAAATTGGCACAAGGATTCTTAAACTTAGAATAGAGCCTCCAGAATCAGACCCACCCAAGTATAGTCTTGATTTTCAAAAAGGTAAAACTGCAGAGCTGTGGGAGAAAGGAGGGTCTTCTCAAAAAGAGTTCTGGGAGTGTCCTGTGAGGAGCTTCAGCACACGTCCGGAGCTGATGTGTCGGCTCAGCCATTTCACGAGGAACTCTGGTCTGAAGGGCTGGGAGTAAGGCTTCTGCACGGGGCCCGCTATGAGCAAGTGAAACAGACTAAGTACAAAGGGAAAAAAGGTGGATGGGCTAGGCCCAAAGTGAGATTGCCAGATTTATGTCCTATCCAGATGAAATGTGGATCCTCTAGCAACAGGAAGTGTGAACAGAGAGGACCTTCAAGATGGCAGAGGAGTAAGATGTGGAGATCACCTTCCTCTCCACAAATACATCAAAAATACATCTACATGTGGAACAGCTCCTACAGAAGATGTACTGAATGCTGGCAGAAGACCTCAGAAAAGCCATGTGGCTGAGAGGGCCTTGGTGCTTCAGACGGCTGTCAGGCCTGAGCCTCTGAGGTGAGAGAGCTTAGTTCAGGACACTGGAGCACCAGAGACCACCAGGCCCTACGTAATATCAATAGGTGAGAGCTCTCCCAGATATCTCTGTCTCAACGCTAAGACCCAGCTCCATGCAATGACCAGCAAGCTCCAGTGCTGGACACCCCATGACAAACAACTAGCAAGACAGGAACACAACCCCACCCGCTAGCAGAGAGGCTACCTAAAATCATAATAAGTTCACAGACACCCCAAAACACACCACATGATGCAGTCCTGCCCACCAGAAAGACAAGATCCAGCCTCATCCAGAGCCTCATACCAGAACACAGGTACCAGTCTCCTCCACTATGAAGCCTGCACAACCCACAGAACCAACCTTGCCCACTGGGGGCAGACAGCATAAAAAACAGAAACTTCAAACCTGCAGGCTGCAAAAAGGAGACCCCAAACACAGTAAGTTAAGCAAAATGAGAAGACAGAGAAATACACAGTAGATGAAGGAGCAAGGTAAAAACCCACCACACCAGGAACTAGGCAGTCTATGTGAAAAAGAATTCAGAGTAATGATAGTAAAGATGATCCAAAATCTTGGAAATAGAATGGAGAGATACAAGAAATGTTTAATAAAGACCTAGAAGAACTAATGACCAAAAAAACGATGATGAACAGCACAAAAAATGAAATTAAAAATTCTCTAGAAGGAATCAATAGCAGAATAACTGAGACAGAAGAACGGATAAGTGACCTGGAAGATAAATTAGTGGAAATAACTACCGCAGAGCAGAATAAAGAAAAAAAAATGAAAAGAATTGAGGACAGACTCACAGACGTCTGGGACAACATTAAACACATCAGCATTCGAGTTATAGGGGTCCCAGAAGAAGAAGAGAGAAAGAAAGGGACAGAGAAAATATTTGAAGAGATTATAGTTGAAAACCTCCCTAATATGGGACAGGAAACAGTCAATCAAGTCCAGAAAGCACAGAGTCCCATACAGGATAAATCCAAGGAGAAACGTGCCAAGAAACATATTAATCAAGCTATCAAAAATTAAATACAAAGAAAAAATATTGAGAGCACCAAGGGAAAAGCAACAAAAACATACAAGGGAATTCCCATAAGGTTAATAGCTGATCTTTCAGCAGAAACTCTGCAAGCCCGAAGGGAGTGGCAGGACATATTTAAAGTGATGAAAGGGAAAAACCTACAACCAAGATTACTCTACCCAGCAAGGATATGATTCAGATTTGATGGAGAAATTAAAACCTTTACACACAAGCAAGAGCTAAGAGAATTAAGGACCACCAAACCAGCTTTACAATAAATGCTAAAGGAATTTCTCTAGGCAGGAAACACAAGAGATGGAAAAGACCTACAATAACAAATCCCAAACAATTAAGAAAATGGTAATAGGAACATATATATCAACATTTACATTAAATGTAAATGGATTAAATGCTCCAAACAAAAGACATTGACTGCCTGAATGGATACAAAAACAAGACCCGTACTTATGCTGTCTACAAGAGACCCACTTCAGACCTAGGGACACATACAGACTGAAAGTGAGGGGATGGAAAAAAGATATTCCATGCAAATGGAAATCAAAAGAAAGCTGGAGTAGCAATTCTCATATCAGATAAAATAGACTTTAAAACAAAGACTATTACAAGAGACAAAGAAGAAAACTACATAATGATAAAGGGATTAATCCAAGAAGAAGATATAACAATTGTAAATATTTATGCACCCAACATAGGAGCACCTCAATACAAAAGGCAAATGCTAACAGCCATAAAAGGGGAAATCGACAGTAACACAATAATAGTAGGGGACTTTAACACCCCACTTTCACCAATGGACAGATCAACCAAAATGAAAATAAATAAGGAAACACAAGCTTTAAATGACACATTAAACAAGATAGATTTAATTGATATTTACAGTACATTCCATACAAAATCAACAGAATACTTTCTTCTCGAGTGCTCATGGAACATTTTCCAGAATAGATCACATCTTGGGTCACAAATCAAGCCTTGGTAAATTTAAGACAATTGAAATCATATCAAGTATCTTTTCTGACCACAATGCTATGAAACTTGATATCAATTACAGGAAAAATCTGTAAAAAATACAAACACATGAAGGCTAAACAATACACTACTTAATAACTAAGAGATCACTGAAGAAATCAAAGAGGAAATAAAAAAATACCTAGAAACAAATGACAATGAAAACACGATGATCCAAAACTTAGGGGATGGAGCAAGGGCACTTTTAAGAGGGAAGTTTATAGCAATACAATCCTACCTTAAGAAACAAGAAAAATCTCAAATAAACAACCTAACCTACATCTAAAGCAATTAGAGAAAGAAGAACAAAACATCCCAAAGTTATCAAAAGGAAAGAAATCATAAAGATCAGATCAGAAATAAATGAAAAAGAAATGAAGGAAACGATAGCAAAGATCAATAAAACTAAAATCTGGTTCTTTGAGAAGATAAAACAAAATTGATAAACCATTAGCCAGACTCATCAAGAAAAAAAGGGAAAAGACTCAAACCAACAGAATTAGAAATGAAAAAGGAGAAGTAACAACTGACACTGCAGAAATACAAACGATCATGAGAGATTACTACAAGCAACTATATGCCAATAAAATGCATAACCTGGAAGAAATGGACACATTCTTAGAAAAGCACAACCTTCCAAGACTGAAGCAGGAAGAAGTAGAAAATATAAACAGGCCAATCACAAGCACTGAAATTGAAATTGTGATGAAAAATCTTCCAACTAACAAAAGCCCAGGACTAGATGGCTTCACAGGCGAATTCTATCAAATATTTAGAGAAGAGCCAACACTCATCCTTCTCAAACTATTCCAAAATATAACCGAGGGAGGACCACTCCCAAACGCATTCTATGGGCCACCATCACCCTGATACCAAAACCAAACAAAGATGTCACAAGAAAAGAAAACTAGAAGCCAATATTACTGATGAATATAGACGCAAAAATCCTCAAAAAAATCCTAGCAAACACAATCCAACAGCACATTAAAAGGATCATACACCATGATCAAGTGGGGTTTATCCCAGGAATGCAAGGATTCTTCAATATACGCAAATCAATCAATGTGATACACCATATTAACAAATTGAAGGATAAAAACCATATGATCATCTCAATAGATGCAGAAAAAGCTTTTGACAAAATTCAACACCCATTTATGATAAAAACTCTGCAGAAAGGCATAAAAGGAACTTACCTCAACATAATAAAGGCCATGTAAGACAAACCCACAGCCAACATTGTCCTCAATGGTAAAAAACTGAAAACATTTCCACTAATATCAGGAAGAAGACTAGGTTGCCCACTCTCACCACTACTATTCAGCATAGTTTTGTTTTACCACAGCAATCAGAAAAGAAAAAGAAATAAAAGGAACCCAAATGGAAAAGAAGTAAAACTGTCACTGTTTACAGATGACATGATACTATACATAGAGAATCGTAAAGATGCTAACAGAAAACTACTAGAGTAATCAATGAACTTGGTAGAGTAGCAGGATACAAAATTATTGCACAGAAATCTTTTGCATTCCTATACACAAATGATGAAAAATCTGAAAGAGAAATTAAGGACACACTCCCATTTATCATTGCAACAAAAGAATAAAATACCTAGGAATAAACCTACCTAAGGGGACAAAAGTTTCTGTATGCAGAAACTATGACACTAATGAAAGAAACTAAAGATGAAACAAGCAGACAAGAGAGATATACCATGTTCTTGGATTGGAAGAATCAACATTGTGAAAATGACTATATTACCCAAAGCAATCTACAGATTCAATGCAATCCCTATCAAACTACCAGTGGAATTTTTCACAGAACAAGAACAAAAAAATTCACAATTTTTATGGAAACACAAAAGACCCTGAATAGCTAAAGAAATCTTGAGAAAGACAAACAGAGCTGGAGGAATGAGGCTTCCTGTCTTCAGACTATACTACAAAGCTACAGTAATCAAGACAGTATGGTACTGGCACAAAAACAGAAATATAGATCAATGGAACAGGATAGAAAACCCAGAGATAAACCCACGTACATATGATCACCTTATCTTTGATAAAGGAGGCAAGAATATACAATGGAGAAAAGACAGCCTCTTCAATAAGTGGTGCTGGGAAAACTGGACAAGTACATGTAAAAGTATGAAATTAGAACACTCCCTAACACCATACACAAAAATAAACTCAAAATGGATTAAAGACCTAAATGTAAGGTCAGACACTATAAAATTCTTAGAGGAAAACATAGGCAGAACACTCTATGACAGAAGTCACAGCAAGATTCTTTTTGAACCACCTCCTAGCGAAATGGAAATAAAAACAAAAATAAGCAAATGGAACCTAATGAAACTTAAAAGCTTTTGCACGGCAAAGGAAACCATAAATAAGATGAAAAGACAACCCTCAGAATGGGAGAAAATATTTGCAAATGAAGCAACTGACAAAGGATTAATCTCCAAAATATACAAGCAGCTCATGCAGCTCAATATCAAAAAAACAAACCACCCAATCCAAAAATGGGCAGAGGACCTAAATAGACATTTCTCCAAAGAAGATATACAGATTGCCAACAAACACATGAAAGGATGCTCATCATCACTAATCATTATAGGAATGCAAATCAAAACTACAATGAGGTATCACATCACACCTGTCAGAATGGCCATCATCAAAAAATCTACAAACAATGAATGCTGGAGAGGGTGTGTGGAAAATGGAACCATCTTGCACTGTTGGTGGGAATGTAAATTGATACAGCCACTAGTGGGAACAGTATGGAGGTTCCTTAAAAAACTAAAAATAGAACTAGCATACAACCCAGCAATCCCACTCCTGGGCATATACCCTTAGAAAACCATAACTCAGAAAGAGTCATGTACCAGAATGTTCATTGCAGCACTATTTACAGTAGCCAGGACATGGAAACAACCTAAGTGTCCATTGACAGATGAATGGATAAAGAAGATGTGGCACATATATACAATGGAATATTACTCAGCCATAAAAAGAAACGAAATTGAGTTATTTGTAGTGAGGTGGATGGACCTAGAATCTGTCATACCGAGTGAAGTAAGTCAGAAAGGGAAAAACAAATACCGTACACTAACACAAATATATGGAATAAAAAGAAACGAAGGTTCTTAAGTACCTATGGGCAGGGCAGGAATAATGACACAGACGTAGAGAGTGGACTTAAGGACATGGGGAGGGGAAAGGGTAAGCTGGGACCAAATGAGAGAGTGGCATTGACATATATACACTACCAAATGTAAAACAGATAGCTAATGGGAAGCAGCTGCATAGCACAGGGAGATCAGCTTGGTGCTTTGTGAGCACCTAGATGGGTGGGTAGGGAGGTTGGGAGGGGCATGCAAGAGGGAGGGGATATGGAGATATAAGTATAGGTATAGCTGATTCACTTTGTTATACAGCAGAAACTAACACAACAATGTAAAGCAATTATATTCCAATAAAGATGTTAAAATAAAAGGTATGGGAAAAAAAAAGAGTTCTGGATTAATTTTTTATCTGAGAATAGGTGCAGTATGCAAAGTATTTGTTAAGGAGTGTGCTTGAAACCAACATGTAAGGCAGGGAAGGACATGAAACAGGATTGTTCAAAGGGAAAAATGGAACCATGATGTAGATCCAATAACAACCTCAAATGACCCTATTCCATGACATTCTATAGTACCTTTAGAGTGAACCTCCATTATGCCAAGGTGGCCGAGTCTTTACACTGTTTGGACTTGTAATCCAAGCAGAGGTGTAATTTAGTGTGTGGTGGAACTCTGAAGTTGAGCTAATCCCTGAAGGAACTAACATCTGAAGGCTTCTGTGATAACGTTCCTAGCAGATGAAACATGTACAGCAGAGAGACCCAGCAGTTTTTTCACAGGGTCTACTTCAATATGCTTTATTTTTCCATATGATTCATTAGTATCTGTCATTTATACATTGATTGAGTCACTGATTGATTGATTAACTTAATGAGGGCAAGGAATTCATCTCTTGGTCACTCTCTAATAATAAGAACTGTGTCAAAAACTGGTGTTCGATAAACATTTTTTAGATGATGAATGAGGCTGAAAAATCAGAGACCAAGCTATGATATATAAATATTGTTAAAAAATATGTTGTATCTAATTCTGCCCTCTTTGATTTATGGCTGACTTAGATTTAATCTCCAGTTCTGATATGTACAATTGACCCTTAAACAACCCAGGTGTTAGGGGCACCAACCAGCCTCAGATTGTGTAGTATTGTAGTATTGACTACTGGAAAAAATCCCTGTGTAAGTGGATCTGCTCAGTTCAAACCTATGTTATTCAAGGGTCAACCTTATTAGCTAATTGACCTTGGGCCCATAGATAATCTCTTTGGTGAAAATACTTGATTTGGTGTAGAGATAAAAAAATAAAGTATCCTTGTAAAATATTTACATAATAGTTATAATTATTAGCAGCAAAGAAAATGTTACAATTAATATTAAAGAAAGGTAAATAATTGTATTCTGCCATCAATCCCTAATTTATCATATTTAATCTCACATTCTGAATATGGGGAGATATTTTAGATTTTGGCTTATTTCTACCATAAGATACTTTTAGTCCTGTCTCATCCAGGAATCTTGTGTCTGACATGAAATCCTGGGAAGTCCTGTTCATTTTGTTTTGAAAACTCTTCAGTTAGTTTCTCGTTTGCCAACAAATGCTAATGTCTGACAGCCTTAGCTAGTAATGGCATCCATTATCTTCAGCTTCTTTACTGAAACTTAGAATTTAAAAAAATACACCTTTTTCTGGGCACTGTTTTTAAGAGGGAGGAGAACACTTTTAACATGTAGCTTCTAGATTCTTCTGCCAAATTTAGTGTTTCTGAATTTCCAAACAAATTGTCTGAAGATCTCTCTGTTGTTCTACCTTTCCATCTTTTTCTTAGTGAATGTTAAATCAGATATTTCAATTTCCTTTTCCCTAATCTTAGGTACAACTTCTACTTCAATTACTCTTTGCAAGCTAGTCATTTTCTCTGCTTCCATCGTACTTCTTATAAATGGCTTTTCTTATACATTTAAAATAGATTTTGAACATGACAAAAATGGAAGAATATCATTAAAACTCTAGATTCCTTAACATAACTTTCCCTTGGAATTTTCAAATGAGTATGCTTGTCTCAACATGAGGTAATCAGAGCTGTAAAAATATTTAGAATGAGTTATTAGAAAATGGGAATCACATCTTACTTTTTTTTTTAATAGATCTTTATTGGAGTATAATTGCTTCACAATACTGTGTTAGTTTCTGTTGCACAACAAAGCAAATGAGCCATATGCATACACATGTCCCCATATCCCCTTCCTCTTGAGCCTCTCTCCCATCCTCCCTATCCCACCCAGCTAGGTCTTTGCAAAGCGCCAAGCTGATCTCCCTGTGCTATATTGCTGCTTCCCTGATAGTACCTTACCAGTATTTGAATGGTTTGATGATTTTTCTGTAGATTGATGATAAATCAAATGAGATACCTCTTTCAATATTTACTTTTATTATCAGTACATAAGCAATCAAAGCATGTAAAGCCAGGGTCACTTTCAGAAGTGATTGCAGTGTTCCCAATCCAGTAAGACTTGAATTCTTAAGAGTATTTACATATCAAAAAGAAGTTGTTAATCAAAATATGAGATTTGGTTGACCAAAATTCTATAAGATAATTAGAGTGATTAAGTAAAATCCAGAGTGGCCCTCTCAAGTACTAATCTACCATAAGTAAGTTTTTTTAAGCAAAGATCTTTGGAAACAGTATCCTGGTAGCAAGTCATCCCTTTTTGAAGGTGGATACAAAAGAATCAGTGAAAGGACTTTGTTAATTCCTGTGCGATCTGTACAACCATACCATTTGTGAGAAAGGAATGTAACAGGGTATTTTAGTTAATGCATTAAACCTAGATTCACTTTCTATATTCTAAAGCTGTAGTCTCCATACAACCTTCCAATTTTTATTTGGCTTCCCCTATGGGTCTGCTGAGATCAAAATACGACTGGTCATGTGGTGTTCTGATTAAATAACATCATGCATGCACTATACAAAGAGAAAGCTTTTTTCACTGTGCAGAACAAATCAGATTTTGAGACTAAGGAAAAGACTAAATTCTGAACTGTGATATAGACAACAAACAAATGTTAGGAGACAACTTGTAACTAACTTTCTCTCTGGCTCATTATTTAATTTCCTCAGATTTTACAGAAGGTAGTTGATAAACCCTTATTGTACTGAATTAAAACAGTACAAGGATTAATGCAGTAATTCCTATATACAAAATGGAGTACCCTTTTGTTGGCAATTCAGCCAGTCCTCTGGGAAGTTCCATGCACTCTACATAAGTGACTAGTAACATAAAGATCATGACCTGATGTGCAGTATGGGTTAGAATTTCCCACATGTATTAACCAGAGGCTATCAGCAACTTTTCCCCCTGTTTGTAGTCTCATGGTCTCTTCATGCAGTTTACCTTTGTGATCTTGGCATTTTACCATTCATATATGCTGAGTGTTTCTACAATCTTGGCAATATGATGATATTAAAGTGGAAGAGCCAGGAATCATAGATAGTTGGAGAGAATGGTAACCTAAAGTTTACTAACTCCAAACTTCTCATTTTATAGCTGTAGTATGATTGGGACCCTTGGGAATAGAAATCATATTTCCAGATTCTTGTGGCATGAGATAAAGCTGCACCTAGAAAAATCAGAATGAGATTATATCCTCCAAGGAGCTACACAAATTAGGTGTCATCATCCAAATTGTCTCCCACTCATCCTTACCTTTCAATACTTATTGCCAATGCAGATATTTTCCTCTATAAAAACAAAAAACAAACAACCCACCCGCCCCCACCAAAAAAAATTAAATATTTACATGATAAATTTCATGTAAATATAAATTGGTTACTAAAAGCTGAACAAGAATGAGTCTGTACTCGAATGATTATGATGACAATGACAACTACAATGATGATGGTGATGATAAAGATAAAGCAAATTCATGACAGTAAATTAAATTAATACAAAAGGCTATATATGTTATAAAACTCTCAGCCCTGCCTCTAAATTCTATTTGTTAACTAAAATCACTTTTCTGTATTGCCTTTCTCCCATGGTAAACCTTAGATATCACAAATAGGTCTGTTTCATTCTTTAACTTTATATTCTATTGAAGGGATGTATCAAAATTTATACAAATCCATCCTTTATTTACCATATTTATGTGAATTCTAGCCTTAGTTCTTTACCAACAGTACAATAAATATAGCTTTATAAATTTGTCCAATATGTTTATTGGATAAATTCCTATGAGTGATATGTGTGTGTAATAGTTAAACCTGGTGGAAAAAATCTGCAACACATGTGGCAAAAGACAATCCTTTACATGGATATGAGTTTTTACAAAGAAAAAAGGAAAAGAATCCACTTGAAAAATGTAAAACTAGTATGAATAGACTCATAAAAATTCATAAATAAATGGCTAATAAAACTGAAAATTATTTAACCTCACTCATCCTGAAATCAGTGTTTTTTGTTGGTTTTTTAAATTTTGCTTTTTTACCTAACAGATTGACAAAGACAAAAACATTTGTTATCACTGAGTATTGGTGAAGTCATGTGGTCACAGTGGCTCTCTTACTTGTAATACAAGTAAGGGGTTGTAATACAACCCCTTTGCAGAGTGATATGGAGATATCTATACATAATTACAATTATACATTTATATTGAACTTTACTGGGACTTTAAAAAATGTTCTTTGGAAGATTAAAAAAAAACTTTAAAAAGTTGCTGGAACATGAAACACATGCCATAAGTATGTACAGTTGGGTTATGTGCCAGGGTTGTCTGTTGATTTATGTATGAGTGCCACCTAAGCTCATTTCAATCACATTTAGTTTATTCACTTGGTTTCATTCTGAAGGAATGAATTCATTCTCATCATTTTGTCTGTGGTTGAGAAAATTGAACTCTAACAGATTGCAGTCCCAGAAGAAATTGCCTAGTGTTAGAGCTGCAAGTAATTGCTAAACTCCCACGTGCCTCAGGGGAGAAAGTATGTCCTTGATTAGAAAAACATGCAAGGAAAAAGAGGCAGTAAGCTCATAGTTAATGGGCAAGATTGCGTTCTTAAGTTCTTCAGAGCAACAAGGCACATTCTTCTCCATTTTTACTAACTAGAAGATTAATTTATATTCCAAAAAAAATGTTAAAATTCTAATCATTCTTCAACATTAAGTAGGGATTCTATATCTTCTCATTAGCATACAGAAGGCCAATTTAATTCAAATAAGGTAGATAAATAAATAAATCCAAGGGACTTATTTAAATTCATTTAATACATAATTCTAAATTATATACTTCAGACAACACTGCCACAAATGAAATATGATAGTTTACTGTTCAATTATGATGGATCCTACAGTCAGAAAATCAATATGCTGCAGTAATATAAGCACTTAGATTGTTTCTTGTGTACCAGAGAGTATTATTTCCATGTCTTTCAAGAAGGAAAAGAAAATGTATTTTTCCATCTATTCACTCTATTTCTGATTAGATTTTCACCATAACTGGGTATATAATTTATATATCAACTTGGATCATCAGAGTGTGTATATATATATATATATGTTTGAAGTCACTAAACATATTACATTTACCAATGCAGAGTTCATTTTATATGTATACTAATATATATGTTCCATGTATATGCTTTCTGCTTTGCTATTTATTCATGATCAAAACCACTATTTTTCTCTTATGTCTACTAATAACCATGAAGAAACACTGAAGAGAGCCAAAAAACATAAAAAACACAAAATGCAAAGTTAAATTACGCCTGTATAAATGTGCCCATACTGGTGCCAGATGAGTAGTATCTGACAGGCATGTAATTAAGTAAAGTCAATTTAATATTTAGAAAACTGTGCATCATATAAATATTTATACAAATATCTAGTGCAGGTGTATAAAGTATTAGAGCACATCAAAGTTTTTTCTCAAGGAAAAAGCAAACTGTTCCTAGAAGAGTCAAATTTTTTTATGATAAATAGCCAAACCACTCTTACAAGTCTCCCAAATTAAAAAAAAAAAAAAGAACAACAATCAAAGCAACAATTTCCAAAGCAACAACAAACAAACCTAAACATATAGAAGTTAAATTATCGACAAATATTATTCTTTGCATATTGGGCCGCTAAATGTAAGGTAAATATATACATAGAGACTTCAGGTAAAGAAAAATGAAGCTTTTTCACAACCATGTCATTATGCCTTAACCTCATACCTCTCAAAGAAAAGAACTGACAGTATTTAAATGAGATGGCATTCTAATATTATTGTTCCTAGGTAGAACTTTAAAAAAACACTGACAAAGGCATAAAAATAGGTTAAGGTAACAGAGCAGGACCCTATGGGGCCTTCCCAGGACAGACCCCTCCTCCCATGTCCTCTACCTGTCTCTTGTTTGTAGAACTGTAGTTTCCCAGGCCTCCCCTGAGTCACAAAAGCCTGGCTCAAAAATTAATGATTGAAAGGATGTAAACATGTAGTCACAAAAATAGCAGTTGGGCCTGGTGGACTGTTAAGAATGTAAACAGTGAATCAGACATATGGTAGTCACGGAATATTTAGCTCCTCTCTGAAGTACAGTAAGTCCCCTACATACGAACCTTCAAGTGGCGAACTTTCAAAGATGCGAATGCACATTCGCATGTCCAACCATGTAAGTTAGTTCACGGGTCTGCAAAGTTACTGTACTGTAAGATTAAAAATGTTCTCCTTATATTTTGTGTTTGTTTTTTATGTATTATTTGTGTGAAAAGTATTATAAACCTATTGTGGTACAGTACTATATAGCCGATTTTGTTAGTTGGGTAGCTAGGCTAACTTTGTTGGACTTAACGAACAAATAGGACTTAACAAATGAGCTCTTGGAAAGGAACTCATTCATATGTAGGGGACTTACTGTACCTAGATAACAGTATCTGATGCACATTTCCTGAGTTATTTTACAGATGCTAAAACCGCCACCAAGGGGAAGAATTTAAGTACTTGATGACCATGAGCACACTGCCCCCAGGTCTACTGAAGCCTGAGGATTGATAATGTTAACCCCTGTGACACCACCAGAGAACTGTGCACAAGCTGATCACACACCCTGCAACACCCCTCCCTCACTTTGCTTTTCAAAATGCTTCCTGGAGACCCAGGAGGGAGTTTGGGCTTTATGAGCATTAGCTGCTCCGGATGCCTTGTCTGGTGCCTTACGATAAACGCTACACTTTTCTTTACCACAACCCAGTGTCAGTAGACTGGCTTTACTGATGTGGGCAAGTGGACCCAAGTTTGGTTCAGTAACATTAACATGGAGAAAGCTACATCTATACCCACAGTGACAGAAGTGAAAGGGATGTTTTGATTAAACTAGAAACTATATGACTACCACTTTAGTTTGGCCTGATTCAATAAATAAAAAAGTTAAGACTTTCCTTGTTATTGTAAATGTTGTTCATTCAACATTTTGGTTAAAAAAAACTAATATTACTTAGTGCACTATATATAATATCTAATGCAATCCTTACCAAAAAAAAAAATCTTATAAAAATGGTATTATTTTCTTTTTTGACAAGTGAGAAAATTTAGCTTTACTGATGTTAGGAAACTTCCTCAGTAATGTATAACTAAAGAATAACAAAACTAAATTTATTAATATACAATAGAAAGTCTTTCAAGGGATTTAATAAAATTTAAATAAAGAAAGGAATTTCAATATGATATATCGTTTCTACTGTTTCAGGATTTTAAATAGAGGCCAGGCTTTGCTATTGTATTCTTCAGTGTCTTCTCTCCATTTTGGTCATGGACAGATTAACTGTTTTAAAAGACAAAATCCAAACAGTTCAACTAGTTAATTAAGAAACTCAAGCCTCTTCATTACTAAAATTTCAAAGGCAAATTTTTTGGTATATTTATCAGTGATAGTTGTTGGGTTTTAAGTAACAGACTCTAATTTAAGATGAAGGATTTAAGTGTTGCAAGGATATCAAGAGTTCTCAGAATTTATGACAGACTTAGAAAAAACAAGTAGCAGGAAGCTCTAGAAGCAAATGTTTGAGACAATGGTTTGGTCAAACCACCCCAAGGTCAGTATGACTTTTACAGCAAATATGGCCTTCCATAAGTAACAATGACAATGATAAGAGTTAAGTTTTATTGATTTTTGAGTGGATTCAAGGCTCTTTTATAAGTGCTCTGCTTGAATTACTTCATTTCACTTTGTTAGAGAAACTATTAAAAAGTTATTATTGTTATTCCCCCATTGAATAACTTCTCTGTATTCCTAGAGAACAAGTGTCACCCCGTTGGGAGAAAACATCTTTCCCAACTTAAGTTATGGGTCAGACCTCTGGCTGTGCTGGGCTAAAAAGGTAGGAATGACCCCTCTGGTTCCTATTATGTGACACACGAATTTTATGTGCTCATCACTGTATTGATAAATGTTTATAGAATAATGTATAAGGGAGAAAGACAAGAAACAAAGGTTATAAAGTACCTAGTATTTGTCCTGGGAACTTAAGCTGTTTCCTTCAGTTCTAACAATCACCCTATGAGACAGATTTTATTAACCAACATTTGTTGATGAGTTAATTTGATTGGTGATAGCGAAATCAATTTTCTTTCTTTCAAAGTCACACTAATGGAACAGAGTTTTGAATCCAGGTAAAGAGGACACCAGGTCTGTATGAAGAAGCATGGCACACAATTTAATACTTCTAAGACTTAAATGCTTTCAGGAATAACAAAAAAACACACACGCTGTAACAATCATATCATGGGAGATAGTATGTTTCATATTTTGTGTTCCCTCATTTACACTGAGCAGCCTCCTGTTTTAGGTAACTTCCTGTGTTATTGCTTCACTTTCTCAAATTTTAAGCAGAATTAGAATTTGAAACCTTTCTTTTGAAAAGTGCTGGCATGTCCTCCAGACCCATCTAATCATATTCAAACAGAGAGAATTTTAATTTGGTTCGGGGATTTGTTGGAGGCTGAGGAAGGAAAATGTTGCCTTTTCCAGAACTGTCTGTTTTTGAAGCATTGTTCCTGCCAGCATAGACTTCCAACACCAATATTTGTGTCTTGTAAGATTCTATAAACTATATAATCTTTCTCTCTCTTAGTTTCTGCTTAAACTAGCTACAGTGCATTGTTTTATTTGCCACTAAGTAGCTGTATTAGTCAAGTGATGGTACATAATTAAATGCTACACTTTATGATGTACACTATTAAGAACTGTCATACCTCAAAGGAAAGTGAGAAGTAAGGAAGTTTTCATAAGAGAATTGGAAACCTATTGGACTTCTGAAAGATGGATAGGATTTTACAGATTGGGTTTTGGAGAGTTTTCTATGGGGAACTGTTCAGCACTTAAGAAAATAACTGATTATTTTATGCTATTTCTAGTAAGATATGAATTTTCCATTTGTAATATGTTCTACAGCAGCTAGGAAAATAAGGCAAGGACCTCAATATGTCTCCTGTTTCAGGGACTGGCACATTTATTTCCCAAAGCATGAAACATACTGGACTCTCCAAATGACAAGTGGGAAGAAAAAAAGCACCAGACCATATTTTTCTTTTGAAGACTCTGTTTGACAGAAATGTCCTTTGGTCATTATATTTTACATATCCAGCATACGTACATATTGATAATAATAAGTATGAGAATCGGGTCACTTTTATACCTGCAGGCAGAGGTACTAAAAAAGCTTGATATTTATAAACCCTAAGAGATGGTTATTTTATCACAAGCAGCCATAGAAGATTTATGATTAAACTACATTCTGAATATTTTTAAGAGTTATTCATAATTACAGGTCCTGGATCTTTAAAGAGACTTTGAGAGTTTCACAGATCTACTTATAAACACCGTCAAAGAGACAGGTATGTATGTATATGTGTGTGTGTGTGTGTGTATACATATATACACATCAGTAGAGATGGAAATTTTAGAATCTCACTTTATCTATTTCTGTGTTAATATTCTCATTTGGTGTAAAGTTCTTATACATATGCACACAAAAGTCCTAATTCTGCAAGTTGAGTCCAATTTTTTTTTTTTTTCTGATCTTAGTGACAACTGAGAATTATTAATCACTGACCTTGGTAAAACTTTACTTCAAATAAAGGTTATGGTTATGATATCATTGTTTTTTATAGAATAAACAACAGTAATTCCAACTTACACTACAATGGAAAAAGCAAAACAGGCATAAGAACAGCCAAAATATAAATTAAAAAACTTGCAACTTCATTAATCGCTGATAAAGCAAATTAAATTAAAAATGAGCTGCTGCTTTTCACAATCAAATTGGACACCAGTGATTGGATCCCCCTTTTCACATTAACTCTCTGTTGATAAAGTTGTGGTAAATAATCTTGTACATCTACTATGGACAATACGACATTATGTAATCTTTCTAGAAAGCAATTTCTCAAAACGTATTCATAATCACTGTCTCTGGCTCCACTTCCAGGAAAAGCGTTCTGTCTTAAATCAGCTTCATTCACCACTCAAAATAACTGGGAGATAGAAATACTGGCCTAATAAAGAGAAAATGGGAAAGGTACCAAAGCAGGTCTATCACAGAATTTGGAAATACTGTTGATGCTTGAACAACAAGAGGGTTAGGGGCACCAACCCTCCATGCTCAAATATAAGTTATAGTTGGTCCTCAGCCCTCTTTATCCAGGGTTTCTCTGTATCTGCAGTTTCATCAGAGCCTCAGATTCAACCAACCTTGGTTCAGCATCCTCAGATTCAGCCAACCTTGGTAAATACTGTAGTATTTACCACTGAAAAAAATTGGTGTGTAAGTGGACCCAGACAGTTCAACCCCATATTGTTCAAGGGTCAACTGTAGTCACAAATGTGAACTCAAAATTTTGTGTGTAGATGGTCACTGCACTGTCATACTCATGAAAATACGGTTATTGGTTATTATTTTTCATTTCAGTAGTACAAATTTTTGTCCAATTGTAGAATATACCTTTTAATTTGGAATAAAGAACAGAAGGAGGCAAAAAATGGAAACTAGATAGTCTTTCACCTCACAAATTTAGTTATTTAAATTAGTATTTTCATATTAAAATTGTTAATATATCAAATTATACAAACGTGGATATTTTGATATTTTCTGTGTTACTCTGTTTCGGGGCACAGTGAATAATTTCAATGGCCTAGCGCAAAATGAAAATGTGGGGCTCCTTGTTAAAAATTCTTAAGAATTTTGAGATAGCAACAGCAGAGGCATAAACCAAGAATGGCATCCTTCTAAGTGTGGGACCCTGTTCAACTTCATAGGTCACATGCCCATGAAGCCTGCCCAGCCCTGGGAATGGATACTACAGTTTTAAATGAAGAAGTTTTCTATTTTGATATATTGTCATAAACTAGAGATAGCTTCTCATATTGTATAAGTACCCATTTATAAAATAAAGTTCTTTAGACTGCAAATTTGTAGCAGTTCCCTACTTCATCCATTTATAAAATTTAAAAAAAAAACAGATTTGAGATTTTAGTAGGAAAAAACGTTTGGAGAATAAAAAAATAAAAATGCATTATATATTGAAAAGATATCCAAAGTTTTTTAAAGTTTAAATATTTTTGAAATGTATAAATATACAATTTATTCTTATTCACCTTGTATCAATAAAATATAATACCCTAATTCAAGAAAAAATAAAATTATGGCAGAGGAAAAACAAAACAGTGTTTTTCAAAATTAAGATGTTTACCAGTTCCTGATCCATGAAAAATGCAATCAATACTTGACCACAATAAGTAAAAAAATCTTCATAGTGTGTATGTCAAAAGCAAAAACTCATTAAACCTAAGTGAATTCAATGTTCTAGGCTATATATTATCAGCAAAGAATAAATGAGCCATTTGGAGGATGCAGTTGTGCCCAACACTTCATGAATTAAGATTCCAGTTTGATAAAGCTTTTTTTGTCATCTGATGTCACTGTGACTCATGGCAAAATTATTATTTTTGAAAATTGGATTTTTCTTTGAGCATTAATCATTAAAACTGGAAATAGAACATAGTGTTTTTCAGATTTTCACCTTTAAGCCACAACATAAACAAAATTAATTTTGAAAGAAATGTGGATGGAGTATACCAGTTCTATCCAGGTATCAAGAAGGAAAAACTCCCTTGAGTTTTCACATAAATGGTAGCTGTCAGCTGTAGACAATATTTTCCTACTTTGATTCCCATCCCCAACAGAGTCTGTTTGTTTCCACGACCCAATACATATTTATCTACAGTCATTAAATCGAAAAATGAAAAAGCACCGTCCCACCATGAGAGTAATAATGAGCATTAATAAAATTGTTTCATGGAAAGAGATTTTGTTAAAAGGTTAGCAGTGCAACAGTTTAGTCCATATGTAATTGCCAACTATTCTGAAAATCTGTGTAGAACAAGTTTTCATTTGAGTTAATTACTGTGAAATGCTCCACTCAAATATATAAGGCTACACAACACACACACACACACACACACACACACACACACATACAAAATGACACGCATGGTATTACATTCAGCAGTTCTGCTTCTGGTGAAGATAAGCGTGTTGCCATTAACTAGTGTCTTCTTTTGTACAACAGATGGTTTAAATGATTTTTTTTTCTTTAAGGCTACATTTAATTTAAAGGTAGCTCTGACACTATACAACTCCCTCTGTGAATATTGTTGATTTTGATGAATTGGTTCATTTTTCCCCTTCCAAATGACAATATGTTCGAACAGCTGTCAAATATTTAAACCAACAAGTATTAGGTCGACCCTACTCTCTGAGGATATATCATCTTATTCTGAAAATTTTAATTCATATTCTTGGCTTATCACATAATAAAACATACATTAGTTATAGCCACAGGCTTATAAGGGGTAATACCTATTAAATATATTAGTATTTATGGGATTTTAAGATCATGTACCTCCACTATAAAGGGATGCATGTATACAAAAACACACACACACATGAGCTTTTGTAGATATATATATATATATATATATATACACACACACATATATGTATATATATATATAGAGAGAGATAAATATATATATCTATATATTTGTGTATATATACATATATATGTAAATTTTGGAAGACTCTAGGCTTTAGAAAAAGATAGTTTTATCAAAATATTGATGAAGGCATGCAATGGATAATTCTCTACATGTTAGTTATCTGAGAAGGCATGGAAATGAAACAAGAAAACATTGTCATAAGGTATGTCAAAAAGGATTTAATAGAAAAATGTTTAACATAAACAATAACTTATTAGGATGGCATTATCAATTGATTTGATCAAAGGAGAATGAAATAGCAGGAAACTGAAGCCTGAGATACATACATACGTAAAGAAAAGATATTCTAGGCAGAGAGAACACCAAGAAAAATATGCCATATGGTTCTCATTCAGTCAGCCAATCATTTAGTTCATCAATCATGTGTTTGTTCATTCATTTCATCATTTATTGACTGATCTATTAAGGTATTGAGCCCTACTTTGTCAAAAGTACTGTGATCTACTGTGATCTATGACAGGAGGTGAGAACAAAATATAAGCCAAACAGAATTAAATAAAAATAAAGATTTTTTGATATTTTGCATACAAAATAACTTTAGACAGTTACGGCAGAAGCAGGCTATGGAAGATACACGTAGTGAGTACACATAGTGATTAGGTTGTACTGTATCTGTGAGTCATCATAACCATTACAGAAATTTCATATTTGGAACAACAGAACTAAATTTCTGTTAGAAAGAACACCTTATAGACATCCATTAAACGGTGCAACAATATATATTCCAGGTATGGACAAGTTGGGGAATGAAGTAAACACAGAAAGAAAACATAATGTCTCGTTCCTTTGTGATATTTTTTTGTTCGTTTGCCATAACACAGGTTAGTATTTAATTCTTTTTATTTGTCATGACTTTTCTGCTTCTATTAGAGGGGTTGTACCTTGGGAACAAATGCTCCAGTGTTCTCAGTGTTATGTTTGCAGTGTCTATCTCTGTATCTGACACATATTAAATCTTCAGTAAATATACAGGGTGAATGGGAAGGAGTAAGGGAGGGAGAGAGAGAGGGAGAAAGGAAGAAAGGAAGAATGGAAGGAGGGAGAGAAGAAAAGGAAGCAGAAATAGGAAGGCATCATTTGAGAATCTATTAAAATAATATAGGCATGTTATGAGTCAGAATAAGACAGCTGCAAGCAAAAGTGAACAAAAAATTATCAGTATTGTTTCCTATCACATGACATATTTGAGAAATAACCGTGAAGTTGTAAGAATTCCACCATAAGTCACATGATAATTTATGTCATTATATGAGTTGAACCTTATCGATTATATATAATAATCAATATATAAATCGTCCCTTTATTTTAAAAAGTATAACAATAATATTAATAATAATATTTAAATTGATTTAGGGATGTTCATCCATACACAAACCTTTTAAAGAGTTGCCCTTGTTCCTTTTGGTGTATGTGTGAACATAAAAGCACTGGAGAAGTAAATGAATATCACAGGACCATAAGACTGCAGATCTAGGTTTCATTCTCAAATCTGCCACATTTCAAAATGTAAGTTTTTAGGTATTACTGCTCTGTTCATTTATTTTGAATAAATGATAAGAAACCATTTTAATAAACAACATGCCATCTAATTTTGCTTTTAAATAGTAACTTACTGCCTTTGCTTCATAACTTTGCTCTACCTGATATTATCTTTTTGATTCCTCTTGTTGGTGTACATTAATCTTTGAAAGCAAATGTGACAAAATGTAAATTATCTCATCTCATTTAGCATCTTGCCCTTGCAAAAAAGAGAGTAACATTAAAATGAAAATCAGTTATAGAAGGGCTAATGTACTGGCATGCCAGATCAATCCAGCTTGACAATTCCTTCCTTCCTGAAAAATGAAAGAGGTAAACCCATCTAGAAGTTATGAATAGTTTACAAATCAATTTATATGTCATCGCACCATGTAAAGTTTGTAAAAAGAAGAAAATTTATTTAATCTATTTGAATGCTCTGTGCAATGAATGTCCTATCCCTCTGATAAGTGGTAGCTGTCAACTGATGACAGACATATGTCTTATAATAGTGACATGCCAATTACCAAGAAAAAGATAATGTCTTGTATATTTGAAAGTTAAATCCAGAATATTATGAGGCACTAGCTTACTTAGACTTCCAGTAGAAACATGATGCTACATTGGGAGCATAGGAGAATCCCTTGCCCATTAAACATGTAGTTAATGCTTCTCACCTCCTAGCACTATATACTACACCCTGAGCTGTTTTCATTGTTCTGGTGATAGATTTTCACTGTCCAATTGTAAAACTGAATTTGCACTAATTTTCTCATGGTTTCTTACTGCTTATGACAATCAACACCAGAAACAGAATTGTTAGGAAACAATGGCAGTATTATTGGCCCCAAGAGGGAAACAAAATGAACCCATTCACTCTCTTCTTGGCCAACCAACCTCCTTCTGGATGATTAAACAATTAGAAAAAAAAGGAAAACTAGAAATTATAATTATCATAATAACCCTAGTTCAGAAAGAAAAGTTTGAAAGAAATCTAATAAATTACAACAAACTACACAGAGCCCATTCTTTTTTTTTTTCTAACATCTTTTTTGGAGTATAATTGTTTTACAATGGTGTGTTAGTTTCTGCTTTATAACACTCATTCTTAAATGGCTTATATAAGAATATGGATTCTGTAAAAGTGAAAAACCAGAAATACGTTAATAGTTTAAAATATTCACACTACAGGAGAAAACAAGGATTCTTACTAAAATCTAATGTCCCCTCACTCCAAACCCTAACCCTTTTTTTTTCATGGCTAAAAATTCTGATAGTGTTTCCTTTCTGAATTGTAAGTTGCCATGCAATTATTATTACCAAAATTTGAAGAGGTACATTATGCTGTCAGAAATGTACAGCATAGCTCATTGGTCTCAATTAGCAATTGTTTCTTGAAAAGTATTTTAAAAGCTTGAAATGCTAAATTATGGGGTTATCTGAGGGACAAAACTCATCTCTTGGAAAGCCATTAGTTTCTAAAAGTACTTTTTTCTGAAATAACAGAAAATAACATGAAAAATCAGCTGAAGCCTGAAATAAGAGATACAAAATTGCCAGAAACAAATAAAACAATTAGTCAAGGTGAACCTCAATAACCCCATAACTTAATGGGCCTCTAATTCTATGTATTTACAAAAGTATGGACAGCATGGACATTTTGAAGATTTTGCAAACAGAACATCTGATTCTAGAATACGCTTGTTTCAATAGTGTCTCTACTTTATGGTTTATTATTAGAGGACTTGATATAAATTATTTGCTATTTAGGCTAGAAAGTTTCATACTCTTTTCTTTCCATACTCTTTTCTTTCCCAGGATTTATTTTTCTCCTACCATTCTTCCCTTTAATTTATCTAAACTAGTGATTCTCAACCAAGAGTGATTTTGTCTCTCCTGGAAATGTCTGGAGACATTTTTAGTAGTCACAACTAGAAGGATTATATGCCATTGGCATCTAGTGAGAACAGGGCAGAGATGCTGCTCAACATTCAATAAAACACAGGGAAGCACCCAGTAACAAAAATTATTTGGCCTCAAATGTCCATAGTGCTGCTATCAGGAATCTTGATCTAAACCATATTGGTAAAATAAAGTCTACAACTAGTTCATTTTTCATGTATTTTCTAAAGGAAAAAAAGTTCTCAGTATCTTAGAGTTCTTGTTCTGACTATCTGTTGCTGTGTAACAGCCCAAGATAGTGGCCGAAAACAACAGCATCATTTATTTTGTTCATGAATCCAGCACTTCAGTGGGCTCAGTCAGTTCTCCCCTGACTTGTGTTTCCCATGCAGTAGTTGCACAGTGTCTCGTGTCAGGGATGCGGTTATCTTGAAGACTTCAACACTTGAGTAGCTTGAAAGACTCAAACAGTGAGTGCCAGACAACTGGGGTTGCTGGTTGGTCATCATTTCTCTTTAAATATGGTTTCTCCACCTGATATCTCCACGTGGTAGCCTCAAGGTAGCTGGGTTTTTTATATGGTGGCTGATGGTCTTCCGCAGCAAATGTCCCTAGAAGAACTGGCAGAAGCTGCATGGATTTTTATCCGAAGTCACATAGCATTCCTTCTACTATATTCTATTTTATGAGGCAGTTACAACATCCTGTCCAGGTTCCAGGAGAACTGGCATACAGGCCCCCACTTCTTGAACTGCTAAGTGTCAAAGAACTTGGAGGCACTGTCCACCTTCTTTCCACAAAGTATTTACACTTTTTACATGTAAAACACACCCACTCACTCTCAAGACCCTCAAATATCTCATATACTATAGCATCAGACTCAGGTCCAAGTTGCAGCAACTTGTCTAAATCAGATTTGGGCACATATGAGGCTCTCTGGTTGTTGTTCTTTCAGTACAGCTTCTTCATTACTGTTTCTCTCAGTCTGAAGACCTGTGAACTGAAGAGACAAGTTATCTCCCCACCATAAAGCCAACATATACTGGTGGCTCAGGTATGGGATGACTGCTCTATATACTTGCATTCAAAATATATCAAATGGGAGACAAACAGAGTCACTGATTCATAGTATTTCTGAAATCCAGCTGGGTGTCTGTTGCCAGTTTCTTAATAATGGCTTAGTTTTATTGCCTAGAAATGTTTTTTCTACAACTCTGCCTTCTGTGTCCTGATTTTGGTTTCTGAGTCCTCCTTCTTTTTTTAGAGAAATAATTGGTGTTTGAATCTGAATATTTTCTCAGCCTGATTCCAGCCCATGGAAATGTTCGAGTCTAAGTCTTCTTTTAATTTTATATTGTCTCTGTCCTTTTAGTCTCATCTGATAAAATTTCTTTAAAATTATGTGGGTTTTTTGTGAATTGATTTATAATTCTTCCTATTAGAGAAAATACACTATCAGAAATATCTTTTGGGAAAGCTCTTTTCTATCTTGGGATCCTTTTAAAGGTGCCGTGGGGAAAATACTTAAAATTCTTTGATGTCCTATTGTTTACAGACAGTATCTGTGAGGCACAGTCTTAGCATGCTTAGAAGGCTTTTTGTCTCTTTAAGAGGACTTATAAAACATGACCTTAGATCTTTCTTGATTCTTAACAAAGGCCGATCTTGAATTTGATCTTTGACTGGAATCCGTAACCTTATTTGAAAATACTTTGCGGCGTAAAGAGTCGGGAATGAGATACTTTTTTTCTGTTTGGTGAACAAAGCAAATCCCAACTGCTTCATATTTCCTCCAAATTTGGCTTAAAATGAAATATTTCCATTCCAACTGTCTTGATTTCTCTCTCTACCTGGTGTCCTCAGAATTGCTAGATTTTTTGGTTGCTAAAGCCTCCCAAAGCAAGTGTCCCAAGAGAGATCTACAAAAGCTACATGAACTTTTAAAATCAAGCCTCAGACAGAGTAAGGCACTATCACTTCTGTAGTATATCCATTGAGGTGGTCACAAAGACCATCTCTAGGCTCAAGGGGAGTGGACATAGACTTGGCCTGATGGGAGGTGTGTCAAAGAATTTGTGACATGTTTTAAAGTATGAAAGTGCTTTATATATTATCTTTCCTCTGAAGTACTACTCCAATTAGGCCCTACTGATATCAACATTTGTATCTTCTATCTATGATTTAGGTTTTCCCCATTCAGGATCTAGCCCCCAACTTTCTTTTTTCTCTTTTTAAAGTCTGATTCAATTATCCATCCAAAAAGAGTTAATGATGACTTATCTGTGTCAGGACCAATATGAAAAACAAAAGGAATAAAAGTCATGGTTCATGACCTTAGGACACTCATTAGTTAGTTGAAGGAAATTCTAAAATATGAAACAAAATTCTAGAATATAAATTAATATAACAGCATGTTAAAAATAAAATTTTTGCCTAGTCACCAATACAAAATAGATGGATCATTTATAGAAATTCAAGTTGATAATTAAAATGAATCCCCTCAGTTACATCAAGGATGCAAATGGCTGAGAGTTGGAAAATAAAGACAGAATATTTGAAGAAGATTTCTTTGGAGAGAGCAGAATACTGAATTGTACACTCTGTCCTCTTCCATAATCCCTCCTACACCCATACTTCAAAAAGTGGAGGGTAAAACTGATCCTGAGTTGGTGAGAGAAACTTCAACAGACCAGTCAAGGAATCTTACATGTGTCACTGAAGGGGGTGTGACACTGAGAACAGTTCTTGACCCATGCTTGAGAAAGCTAAAGGGGAAATAGCAGAAGGTCACAGGTGCAAAATCACATCATGTGCCCTGATGGTGGGTCAAAAATGTAAGAAGCTGATGTACTAAGTGTGGATCTAGCAATAGGAGGACTGGCCTGTACTCACATAATAAGGTATCTTGTCCAAAAGGATGACCTTCTAGGGCCTTAGCCAAAGCTGCCGATATGCATTATGTCAGCATTGGAGGGTGAGTCAGAACAAACAAATGAAGAGAAACCCTGACCATACCAAGGAAAGGGGGCCAGCAATGAGAGCCACAGAAATGGTCCATAAGAAAAAAAAAGTTTGACAAGAGCAATGAATCTGGCCCAGAAGGACTGAATTCATCATTAAAATGCTCTTATCTGCTTTTCTCTCCTCATCCTTCTATTTTGATCATGGAGACTCAAGAGTTCTTGGCTAGAAAAGCTGAGGGACTGCTAGCTGGAAAAAGTGAAGAATCACTGCTCTGCCTTTCATTTCAAGTTCCTTAAGAAGGAAGGGGAAATAACTTTAAATTAGGTTCAGCATTTGACTTTAACATGGGGTTAGTCATTTAAATTTTACCATATCGGGATTGTGTTTTTGTCTTAAAGTGACCACAAGACATTTGATAACATAAAACTGATTGAAAAAAACAAAGCATGGTGCTTGCCAGAGGGTCCAAACCATATCCTCAATTGTGCAAGTCCATCCCACTGGTAATATACAGCATACCATGCTTCAGCGGCACCTTCTACTGTATATTTTAAAAGAGTACATCGAAAGATGTTATAGCATTTTATGTGGAAACATTAGCCCAGATATTCTTAATCTCATGTAATTCAATGAAAGAAAGAACAGTGGATAATATTTATTTCCATGGTCTTATTAAATCACCCCATATGTTAAGAGTTTACATCCTAGATTAAGTAAATATCAACGTAAATAATAAGGACAGTAAATAGAAGAATCTTATGGACGGGTGAGCACTTTAGCATTTTGTAGATGTCTTTGGTAATTATCCTTTTCTCCCATCAGTGATCTCAAGAACTGAAGAAATCAGGATGGCAGCAGGAGACAGGGCATACTTAGCTATGCATACCAGGAAACGAGCAGTACATAGAATGAAAACTATTCATTTTCATTGGGGAAAGGAGCACTGCTGCAGGTCATATAAGACTCTATGCACGCAGCTTCTCCAAAGATCCTAAAAGACAATGAAAAACAGATCCAGAGTCCTTAGAATAGTTAAACGTCTGAAGCTGAGGTCTATTCTCTAGATGTCAATAAAAGACTGAAAACTTATAATTCTGCTATAGAGTCTTTTCTTAGTAATTATATCCTGAAAAATTAAACACTTGTGCACACACACAAATACACACTCACACTGTAAAAAATATGTTTGTAAATACCTCGTTTTCCCCTAATTTAACAAATTTTGTGGAAAGTCTAGATCCTGATCACACAACAAAATTTGGATTCAGCCAACATACTATTATCAAGGACATCGCAGAGAATGAATGACCTGGAAATCCCAAAATATATCCCACTAAGTCAATATTTCTTAATGCATTTTATCAAGAATCATTCTCAAAATAAGAAAGCGTTTTTTAAGAAGGTGAATATACTGGCAGATGTTACTGAAAAGATTTTAGGTCACAAACAATGACATAGTAACTGTTTCTATTCATAGCTCAGCTTTCCTTTACTTTGTTCCTTCAGAGTAGCAAATAGGGACAAAGGCAGTAACCTAACTCAGATTATTCACACATCCTTGAACCAATCTGTCTGACCAACAGTACAGTGAGCTTTAATTATATATGAGACCTGAATTATATGTCTCTCATTATGGTGTGGGGGGTTATGAGGGGATGCAATCTGGGCTCCTGCCTATTGACATACGTGGAATGAACTGGGTTATTTTAGTGGAAGAGATATGGTGTTCATATGAAAAACATACGTCCACCATATTCTGTATATGCTGATAATAGGCAGGTTCTGCTTCTTGAGAAGAATATGGAGACATATGTACTGCATTGAGGTTGAATTCATGTTCCAGGTCTTTACAACAATTTTATACACTGATAGCCTCATCATACAATATTTATTCAGTAATTTATATAACAATTGACTAAGGAAATTGGCTTTTATTATTCTTTGAATTTTGAGAATATCAGAAAACTAATGTTGCCATGTTTATCACTGCTCTTTAGAAATTCACAATTAAATACTTAAAAATGCTATTATAATCTTTTAAAATCCTCCAGAAAATAAAAAAATAAAATATGATGACTGCAATAAAGTTCCCTGTTAAATATGTAAACAGCATGTAATTCAATTTCTCATCTCTGAAAGTATTTACGAAATTGCATGTCTGCAAATTGTGAATGTGTATATCTTAAATGATCTAGGTAAAAATTAAAAGAGTAATACAAAAGAGAGTCAAGATGCTTTGGGGTTTTAGGGAAGTGAGGCCTCTGTGGAAGTATATGTAAGGTTTTCCTTTATCTGGAGATGTACTTGTTCTACAAAATACCCATACATTGTAAATTTGACTTTTGTAAGATGCTGAAAAAATCCAAACCTCAATAAAAATAAATTTTCATAGACTTTCATCATATATAGGATTTTTTTAATATGAAATATTTCCATTATGATTCAAAATATACACTTTGTCATTAATTACAATTTAAAATAGTTAATGGAAAATTAGCACCCCAACAATTAATTATTCTCTTAAAATCATGAATTCGTGATGTGTGAAGTGTAAGATGCAACAACCTTTTTATGAACTCTTCGACACCACTGACCCTCCTCAAACTGTGAAGCTCTATGTAGTTGAATTTTGAAAGAATTATAGATATCCTAATAATATTCTGAAATTAATCTTTATTTATTAATAAGTGTTACAAAACCAGGTAATCCAATGCTTTAAATCTGTTACTGTCACTTCCAGAGCTATCTTTTGCGGCTTGTACTTTCTCTGGTCTAACATCTTATGAGGAGTAATCAAGCAGTAATTTTTTACATAAATTTTATACATAGATTTATATATGTATATAAAATTACTAATAATTATTATTAGTAATGGTCCAAACTTTTCTACTATGCATGCAATAACAACAGTTACAAAATATTTAATTCATTTATGTGACTTCAGAAAGAAAATACGAGGACGTGCTAATTTGGGGAAATAGAGTTGCTCTTGGTGAAATGTCATTTTAATAACATGAATATAAAAAATTATTTTGTAAATTACTGAAAATTTAAAATAAACACTGACTTTAAAAGGATCTCTGATAGTCATTAATAAAGACTAGTGACATAAAAGTCAATTTTTTTTAACCTTGTGACATTTTCTAGAACTTTACTGTATATCATGAAAACAGATTGAAATTGATGAATCTAGAGTATACCATATTTTACTTTTCTTCCTCCATTTTTTTAATGAATAAGAAGGTATGTGAAAATTAATCATTACTTAATTGGTTCTTCATTGGTTACTTACCAGTTTTCTGAATCTCTGGGAAATTACACAATTTGGCTATGTATAGCAATGATTTTGAGTTAAACTACATCAGACAAAAGACTCCACAAGAAATCGGATAGACACAGAGATGAAAATCACCAACACTCCCTTCTTATCCTGTGTAACCCTGTGCAACTGCCACACCTGTGTTCAAAATACTTTAGACAAATACTATGACTTTCTAATAAGATGGTGAAGAATTATGCTATCTCAAACAAGTTCCTTTCTAAGGTTAAAACAGATTCTAAGTTGCATCAAATGTACAAAATGCATAAAATGTTTGAGTTTTTCCTACATGTGTAGGAATTAACACTTTGTTTTACATCTATGAAGAAATATGATAGAAAACATCTGAATAGTTGAGGAAACATGTAATCATACTCCAAAACTTTCACAGAAGAATGTCAATGTCTAAAGATTATGGATCCTTCTCTAATAATACAAGAGAGTATACTGCTTTAGTTGTTCATCTCAAAATTTTAAATAATCATAACAGAAACAGCATTTATCACTTGACAAAAGACAGTTTGAAACACCTGAAATTTGAGTGAGATCATCTCATGATATAACTATATTTTCCTTTTAAAATTTTAAACTAAATGTATCAAATTAGATCATGAGGAAGTAACATGAAACCATATCATCTTTATTTTCTATAGCAAAATTTTCATTAACTTAAGAGACTAACTTAAGACAAAACTAAGATAGGATTTCAATTTTCAAGCAAGATCGGACAAAGATCCAAAAATATAAATTATCCATCTGAATAAAATTTCTGTGTAAATTTATGGTTGACAACATGAATCTAACTAATATATTTTATATGCCTGAATTGCTTCTGGATTCACTGGCATAAAGAAATGTATCTGTCCACATTAAACAAAATACTTTATTTCTTTTACTGGACAAAGGGAATAACAGAATTTAAATATTTTCTCTCCTTTTTGCTATAGATTCTAGCAGCATAACCTTGTTTAGAGCTTGGTTGTAATAAATGATAAATTCAGGTGTTTGTATATATAAATAAAAGTATATATATAAGAAGTAAGAAAATTAAGATGGCTTATAATTCTATCTCCTGGAGTTAGTCATTGTTAGTATGTGGATCTACACACACACACACACACACACACACACACACACACACACACACCCTTTGAATAATTTTGTTCTGTTTTTACTGTTTGTATTTAATGTATATAATATATATTATCAAATCTTATTTAATAGTAATTAAATAAAATGTAATACACAATAAAGAGACAAATACCACCTTGAATTGGTGGTTTTAACTAATTATTAATGATTTGAAATTAATTTGAAAATGTAGAGTTAAAAAGATGTAAAATTCAAAATATTATAGCAAAAATATTCCTAAATCAAACCATTTGAATATTCTTGAAAGAATGTAGCTGTCTTAAAAGTATGTTTTCCATTTGGAGTAAAATGCTAAGGCCTGCCTGTAGAAACTATAATGTAAGTTATAGTTTAACCCACTCTGAGTTAAAAATATTGAAAGGCTCCATTGCAATCACATCTCTGAATTCACTTTTCTTCATTTCACTTTTCTTGAACTCTTGAGCCCTATTTTTTTTATCTTTGATAGGTTTAAATCCAAGTTGTTACACTTTAGTAGACTAAGTGTCTAAAACAGTCTCAACATACAAAACTTGACTCACAGTTTCAGAATAGCATATAGTACTTACCCATCCAAGAAGGATATAACAGAAGCTGAGAAGCTGTCAAAGAGAAAAATGTCAGAAGGATTAATAAATCTTATTGCTATAACATGACGATGAGAATTGTAAACAGCTATGTAAAAATTAGGCTGCTAGCAGTCAGATGGCTTGGATTCTTTTATCCTTGGTAGTAGAGTAGTGTACATTTATCTTCTGTTATGCACTGGTAAGTAGCTGGCAAGCTTGGTATATATAAACATTACTGAATGATGTTATGATTGGCTTGGATCCAGAAAATGTCCTCTGACATTACCATTAACTATCAGAGACCTTAAATATTGCTGGCAATGACTGAAGAAGCAAAAAAAGACAATAATAGTAAGAAAAATTAAGAGGATAATTAGGAACAAAACAGGCATACTTTATGACATAAGAATTTTAAAATAAATTAATGAAACCTAAATGTTCATGTGATTCATAAGAAAGAGTGATTCAGTACATTGCAATGTAGGGGAAAGACATCTAAAACAAGGACTTACTGAATATGATTTTTTACTCTTTTATGGTTTCAATGTTTCTTATAAATAGAAACTAATCTTCCTAATGTCTTTTCCCTGTTGTATATGAAAGGCGGTATATTGTTATTTTACTGTCATTACCTGTGACCCTATATATAAAAAAAAAAAAATGGCATAACCACAAGGACAAAAGGTAAGGAAAATAAAGAACCAAAATATAATTTAAAAAAAAAATCTTACTTAATTGCCAATCTCCAGGCAATCAACCAGAGAAGTTTTTGAGAAAGTCAAGCAATAATTTAGCTGTGATGTATTACCTTTGGTTTGGTGATTTAGCAATGTTCACACATTTAAGGCAGTTTATTAATAAATAAATTTCATTAAAATAAAATTAACCATATATGTAAAATCATATTTACAAAGAAAAAGTGTATAAAGAATGAGATGTTTTTATAAGTACCATAAATGAGGGAGTTTTTAAATTTTAGTCCATTAATATGATTCTACCTTGCATTGCCTAAACTGATAATTCTTATTCATTCACATGTATATTAAACACAGCCAAGAAGAAAATTAAGATTGCCTATAATCATTATCTCCTGGAGCTAGTCATTGTTAATATGTGGATTTACATGCTTCTGGTTTTTTCCCATGTTTTATTATAAGAAATCAAAACAAAACAAAACCTCGTTTGCCAAAAATAACATATACAGATGTAAGAAATGAATGTTCACTATGATCCCACTTAAGAAAGGAATATTATTAAGTTTTCTGCATTTTATGTCAGATTTTTTCCATGTATGTACTAACATATTTTAACATTATTCTCTCACATTCAAATATATTTATACATATGGCTGTAAGTATAAAAACACATTATTTTCTAACTCACTTTTTGTCTTAACATTGTGTCTTAGATATCTTTCAATGTCAGTTAAAACACATCCAACTATTTAATGATTATATACTTGTAATAAAAGAGTAAAAATGATTAATTCATACATGGATTTTTGGTAATAGAACATTTCTGCACTTAACAAGAATTGTTGATTATTAAGTTAGGTTTTATAGTTAAAACAAGACTAAATTGGTTTTGCAGGAAAACAAGGGAAAAGACCTTAAGAAGAATTTGTCAGGCGCAATCTGCAATCATAGATGTTATCATTAAGAAAATAAAATTGTGTAAGTAAGGAAGCAAAGGACTTACTCAGCAGAAGGCAGGTCTAACAGGTTTGATTCTGAATAGAATACAGCTGAAAAGTGAATATGAGGAGATTAATTCTAAAGTAGATTTTCCTAAAGATGCTGAAAATTGCAAGAAATCACTTGCCAAAGTTGAGCAAGTGTCAGAGCATTTGAAACATAGGAGTCATCCCAACATCGCTGAATTTTCATTTCAACTAATTTATTTTTGTTAAGTTCATTACTGAGATAACCAAAATCTGCATTAAAATTACCCTCTGTTAGAAGGACTCAATAGGATGACATGCATTTGAAAAAGAGGAGCTTAATCTCATAATAAAAGCCCTGAAAAGAGGTTATACATCACTTCCATCTATTTAACATCCATGAAATCATTTAAAATCATTTAAAAATCATCATACCAAAATGTCAGTAGAGTTTTTTCTCAGGTGTTGCCTTTTTTTCTTTGTGATTTTAAAATATTCACTCTATACACACTTCAAGAGCTGTTGTGTTATTGTTTTTCCTAATAGCACCGTTAGAAATGACATGCTTTTGCTGTTCAACTAAAATTTGTAAAAATAAATTATCTCTCAATTTTTTTGAGATTAATCACAGTATAGTTTCTTTTTTAAATCTTAGGTGATTGAAAAATAAATCACATGTGCCGCAAATCTTCTTTGAACCACAAGCATTGCAAATTGACATTACAGTGTGGATTTTTCATCTTGACAGCTTATGGTAGGGGTCAAGTTACCCCAGATTTTTTTCTTTAAAGAAGAACAGGGTAAATCTGGTCAAACATAGAGAATGAAACAAAGACTTGTTTATTGATGTAAAGGAATCAACTTGTGGATCAGATTCTATATGGGATTTATTTCAACTGCAACTGGATAGGTTGAAAAGTTGAACCATAAAAATTAGCAGTAATTTTGCTCTTTTCAAGGGGCCAGTATAAAGGGACTTTATTCAAAGAAACAATCGCACCTTGGCTTGTTCTAAGTGTAGGAAAACAAACACACACAAGAAGAAAGTCATATATAGTCTTTTCAGGGCACAGATACAAAACATATTTTTCAATGTTATTTGATTAACAGTGGATGCTTCTGCCAATAAAAATCTCAATACTATAATTATACTTGTTTTGTAAATGTAGTAGTAAAGTGAAAGGAATCAACCCAAACATATCCTAAAACACTTAGTCTAAGGAATAGTATCACCATGCAAATATGTGATATGCTCCCATAACAAGGGTAGGATGGACATTTATATTCTCCTATAAATGTATATAAAGAGTCAGAGAAAAAGTCAAGGACCTCTTGCTGTTGCAGAATACATATATTCCAGTAAAGGCAAACTTCAGTAAAATATTATTTTGCTTTTGGCATGGGAGTTAGGCTCTGCATGTGCCATGGTCAGAAAATGTCTTGGGGACAGGGGATTAAATAGCATATCATAAATATAGGAAAAGTGAGGCAGATGCTAAGTTAGGGATTATGATTATGATACTCCTCTTTCTTTTTAAAAGTACTTTTGGGACTTCCTTGGTGGCACAGTGGTTGGGAATCCTCCTGCCATTGCAAGGGACACAGGTTCGATCCCTGGTCTGGGAAGATCCCACAGGTCGCGGAGCAACTAAGCCCCTGCACTACAACTACTGAGCCTGTGTTCTAGAGCCTGCAAGCCATAACTAATGAGCCCGTGCACCATAACTACCGAAGCCGGCACACCCTAGAACCTGCACGCCGCAACTACTGAAGCCCTCACGCTCTAGGGCAGGGGTCCCCAACCCCCGGGTCTCAGACCAGTACGGGTCCAAGGCTTGTTAGGAACCGGGCTGCACAGCAGGAGGTGAGTAGCAGGTGATCGAAGCTTCATCTGCTGCTTCCCATCGCTCCCCATCGCTCACATTACCACCTGAAACATTCCCCCCATCGCTCACATTACCGCCTGAACAAACCCTACTCCCACCCCCCCAACCCCCCAGTCCATGGAAAAACTGTCTTACACGAAGCTGGTACCTAGTGCCAAAATGGTTAGGGTCTGCTTTTCTAGGGCCCACTTGCTGCAACTACTGAGCCCGTGTGCTGCCACTACTGAAGCTCACGCACCTAGACCCCGTGCTCCGCAACAAGAGAAGCCACCACAGTGAGAAGCCCACACACCACAACAAAGAGTAGCCCTGGCTCGCCACAAACAGAAAAAGCCCGTGCGCAGCAACAAAGACACACCACAACCAAAAATAAATAATAAAAGTACTTTTGCTACATCAGATAATATTTAATAAACTATAGTTATATAATAGGTGCTATACTTATTCTCCAGGTAAATTCATCTTATTTAGTCCTCCACAGCAATGCTACAAAGTAATTTTTATTTATTTTACTCTAGATATGAGAAAACTAAGGCATAGAGAGAAAGTAATTTGCTTTTGGTTCACTAGCTAGTGAGTGTCAGAGTCAGAAGTGAATTGAGATTATCTGACTACAGTGGCTGTGCTTTTGATTCCTGGATAGATGGTCATGATAACCCATTTGCACAGAACTTTTAGAGTCCTTAAAGAATTTTCATGATTATGATGTCATTTCCCGCTTATGACCATTATATTCAATCTGGGGGATGGTCACTGTTCTGTATAATAGACAGAAACACTAAAATGTGTCTGGTTTTAAATAGTAGTTTTAGGAGTGATTGGGTCCAGAGTTTATAAGATCTGTTAAGGCTCCTGTTGCAACTGCATCAGTCAGTCAGGCTTTTTTGTACTGCCCTACAGGTGCCAACTCCTTGAAGAACACACCCAATTAAACCTCCTGCATTCAAGTGTATATCTCAGAATCTGATTCTAGGGACCCTGATCTAAAACAATAGTTTCAACATCAAACCATTCTCTCGAGTCTTTTGTTAAATCTTCTCGGTCTTTTTAACATTTTCTTGTTGATTTCTTTTTCTCAGTACTCTATTTATGCATCCCATAAAGCATATTTATTTTACATTGTTCAGTTTTGATATCCCGTCTCTAATTTCTGGAGACTCTAGCTTGTAGAACCTTGTTTCTTTGGGTGTTTTATGTTTTTTATTATAAATTTATGTTTCTTAAAATTTTATTTGTGGTAATTATTTGTGGCTTAGACTGAAAACAGATTCTTCCGAAGAAAATTCACAATTGTTTCTGCCAGGTGACTGGGGGCTATACCAACCTAGGACCACTTTAAACTACAGTATTGCATTAAAGTTTTTCACATCACATAATTCAGGCTACAATCCAATACTGGTGTTATTTTTAGCTAGAATGAGTATTTTTCCCAGTCATTCGGCACTAGAATTAAAGATAGAAATGTCTTCTTGTAACACCCTCCAGAAATGTACATTTGTATCTATTTTACACTTACATCAAGGGACTGGCCAATTTGGTGGACCCAGCTTTATGATGGGATTATATTCTTTTAGCCTTCCTAATTTAAGCAACTACTGGACTTATCTCTCTGTTCTCTATGTTCGGTAAATCTATGAAAACTAAAACTCAAATTCACTAAAATTTGCAGTTGTTCTCAAAGTGGAAGCTAGCATTCTACTTACCACTTTTTCTCTTTTCATTTAGTTTTGCCTGAGAGTATTCCTTACTTTCCACTCAGCTCATCAATGCATTTAAATGTGTTAATCTATTCAGCGTTTATAACATTTTCCCCAAGCCAAATATAGGCAGATTACCCATTCTGCCATACTACAGAAATGCAAGTCTCTCCCTCTAATCTCCATCAAATATCTTGACCTTTAACATGTGGTCCTTTTTTTCCCAGCACAACCAAATGGGATGAAGTGAAAATAGAGACCTAAAAGCAGAGATGCTAAATCCTTGGGTTTTATTTTAATGAAAGCTATCTTACTGATATAATAGACAAAGAGAAGAATAGAAACATTAAATCCCTCTTCCTCTTTATTAGAATAAAAAGAACAATTGCTCCCTTGGTACAGAGAAAGGTTGAACAGTGTGTTAGAGAGAAGCATTTACACCCTGGTTTAGGCCTAAGGTGAATTTTATGACTATCTTATCTGCTCTTAAGTCAGTAAAAAGTAAAAGGGATATTTACAGAAAGTACTAAACAGTTTGAAGTTCCAGGAATAAAGGATGCATTTGCTCTTAAGCTTTTCTGAAATGTGAGAAAAACACACTTTTAGTATTCCCTAGTAACCCAATGAAAATAGGAGTAAGAGGGTTGAGATGTCTCTTTGCTGCTAAAGAAGACACAAGGCAGCCACAGCAAGTCTCCTGTGGTCCCTGGGTGACAAGAGAAAGAAACAGGATTTCCTTTGCCTCTGGTAACAAGATACTTGGCTGAGAATGAGAAAACTGGCAGATGTTAAAGGGATTTGTAGTCACGATGAGAGTAAATTATAACAAAGAGCACCGTAGGATGTATGTCAAAAAACCAGGTGGGTATACAGAAACCTCAGCAGATGCCAGTGTGGTGGGGATAGCGCATGTGATTATACATTGCAACAGATGTCAGTGTAGGACAAAGGAAGGCTGAAGCCCAGATGCCTCACCATCTGATATTGTATTGTATAAACTTTTCAGAAATTAAACCAATTCAGGAAGAAAGGAAGGAAAGGGAGGGGGAATTCTGATTTGACGGAATTAAAACCTGACTCCGAGAATACTTTGAAGCAATTAAATTTACTTAGAATTAATTCAGTTAAGTTTTTTTTTTCCTACCAAGCAGAATGGGAACTCAAGCTAACTCTGGTTATGATAAAAAAAAATTAAAATTAAAATAATTACATACTATCATCACTTGAATTTTAGAGCCTGAGAATATGTATCCACAACACATCCTCTTGATCTCCACAAAGATCTCTCAGGAAAAAAGAAGTGGTCCATTGTGTAAAATACTGCTGACAACTAAACTAGGATGGAAACATGTCGAATTTAGCAATAAGTTACTAACTGGTGACCCTGCAAGAAGAACCCTAGAATGACAAGGGCAAAAAAATAGCTGGAAGGTAAAAAAAATTGAAGTGATATATGTAAAACACACACACACACACACACACACACACACAAACACAAACTCTTGAAAAACTGGTTATGAAGGGAAATAGGAAACAAAAAACAGATAAAAGTAATATCTAAAAGGGTATATGAGGTCAAGGCAAGGCTTGTTTTGCTCTATTTAAGATTACAGATATTAGATCATGTTTGATTGATCAGAGGGAATACGTGGTAAAAATCAAGATGTTGAAGATGCAGCAGACAGAACTAAGAGTTCAATGGGAGCAAAGAAGCACATGTGAAGGGACTGGATTTAAATTGGAGCAATGTTTTCTTCATTGTAATGGGAACAGGAGGCAGCAGGTCAGTTTTTAGATATGGTAGCAAAAATATTAAGTAGTTGCTGTCTGAAGCTTTCTCTCTGGAAAAAAGTGAACCATATGCTGTGATTAGTGGAGGGAAAAAAGAAGTAGTTAAAGATTTAAGTAGAGTGGATAAATGAGATTTCATTGTGGAAATAAGCAGAGTAAACTTTCTGAAGATATTTACATTGTTTCTTGAGTGAATTGTGGAAAGTCCATTTGAGTTTGGTGAACATGAAACTATAGTGCCTCCAATATGCTGTTTGATGTTTCGTTATTGGGGTACAGGCACAGAGATGGATTTGTCCATAGTTACAGTCTTGACAGGTATGTATGAAATTAGAGCAAGGGAGTCAAGAAGTAAATATGATGCAGGTATAAAGAGAATCCAGGTGTGGAAGAATAATGTGAAAGTAGAAGGCAACTGAACAGTAGTGAGAACAATTGGAGATCAATGAATTGGGCACCTCCTCATTAAAGTTGCTTGCAATGGTGGTAACTGTTAAGGTGGTCAGTTGATGAAATTATCGGTGATTTTAAACAAGTAACTCGGAGGTCTGTAAATGTCCAGCCTCAGAAAGGGAAAAGGGAAAAGAACAGGCAAACCAGAGAGTTCAAATGGGATGATCAAAATAGGGAGCAGAGATAATAGTCTGGGAGCAGCAACAGGAAGCAAGAGAGTCCTAATTATAAGAAACCTATGCTGTATAAATTTTATTTAAGTTTCAAGCAAATGGAAGTATCTTTGAACATTAAAAAATATCTCATTTTTGGAATGGGCTGCCTGTAAGGAGCCAGTCACAGGAAATATTCAAATAGAGATTGGATGAATATTAGTTACATTGTGAAGAGGCTTCAACATATCAAACATTTAGATTATATCATTTCTGAAGTTTCTTCCTACTCCAAGATCGCTTCTGAATCTGAATGTTTATCCATCCGCCATTCATATTTTCTTTTTCTCTCAAGTTCAATCATTAGCAAAATTGACTATATACTCAAAATCTTCCTAGAATGTTTCTCCCTAGCATGTTTAAGTTCTAACTTAAACCTGATTCTTTCCTGATGATACTACTTCTTCTATAGACGTTATAAGTCTGGGCCTTAAAGTAGGGTAAGTGTCCTTTTTGTATTCATCATCCTATCCTAGACAATTATATATCCTTCCTCTATAAAACACCTCCCTTTGCTGCTATCATCTCAAAATCCCCCATGTCATCTCCTTTTTTTTTCTTTACTGAAGATAGCTCCTGGCTCACTTCAACTATCTCCAACACCACTTCTGTAGTGAATTCAAACTCCAAGGCCTAGCCTCTCCATTCTTCTCAATCATCTTGGTTCCCACCCTAATTGCAGAACTCCCTTCTATGATCGCACCTATGACTTTGTTGTTACTAATCACTACCCCTCTCCCCAAACCTCAATTTCAAACATGCCTAATTACAATTTTCTACCTTTCCAGCTCACCCCCTCAAACAGTCAAACTCCAACAATAGTTTGTAGCCAGTGAGACATTACCATTTTTCCTTATCTCTTACCCCTCAACCAACACCTGCACTTCTCTTATTATCAAGCTTAAATTTCATTGCTAATCATTACAAAATCACTCACTTAAATGCAGCATCAACTCTTTTTTTCCTATCATATTCATTTACTTTCTAGGCTAAACTACAACCATCGTTAAATCCAACTCTCCATCTTCTGCACACCTGCATCTGCCCCACTGTACCAGCCTAGAGGAAATTCCAAATCATCTACATGGGCATCAATTTAAATTCATGAGCAGTAACTCATACTGTACTTCCCTAGACCCTCCACTCTTTTCTGTGCTCTAGGACTATTTTATACTATGTCATTTTGCCTCAAACTTCTCCTCTTCTCCCACTCTTAGCTTGTGATCATTCTTCCTATGCCACTAAAGAAAATAAAACAGTAAAAAAAAGAAATTCCATATACCACCTGCCCCTTCACACCTATTTTCTTGCATTTGTGCTTGAATATTCCCACTTCTGTTATCAGGATGGACCACACTCCAAGTAAATACAGTTTTTCCACTGTGTACTCAATCCCATCTCCTTTTTCTTTTTTAAGGACACTGCTCTAGCAATTTTCCCTTTTCTATCAGATATTCCCCATCAAATGAATCATACCCATCAGCATCAAAATAACATGCAGTCATGTTGCCCATCTTATAAAATATCTTGACCTGCTTCCCTTTCAAGCTATCACCTTATTTTTTTCTTCCAGCTATAAAGTAAAAAACTCCTTGAAATATCCCTCTATGCTTGATTCTTTGAACGTCTTTCTTCCCATTTTCTGTCAGGCACACCATCATCAAATTTTTATCACCACAACTCCTCCAAAACTGCTCATTTTGTTGTCACTATTGATCGCCATATTACTAAGTCTAATGGTCAATTCTCTGCCCTCACTTTTTTTTTTTTCTTTTGACCTTTAGAAGAAATTGGTACCGTTGATTATTCCCTCCAACTTAAAATATTTTCTTCACTTGGCCTCTTTCCTAATTACACACATGCCTGATTTTCCTTCTACTTTCCAGGCTCTTTTTCCTCAATCTACTCTTTTTTGTTTTAATTATCTAACAAACACCTAAATAGTAAGTTACCCTAAGATTCAGTCTTTGAACAATATCTCTATATTGATTCCCCGAAATGATTTCATTCGTTTTCAGACTTAAATCCCATGTCAATTTTGATGCCTTCCAAAGTTGTAACTCTTCCTAAACTTCAGATTTATTTATCCAACTGCAAAATCTATGCATATCAAATTTATCAGGTCAAAAACTGAGAACCTTACATGCTCCCTTAAATCTGCTCCTCCTGTGTCTTCACCCAACAGTCAATGACTTCCAGTTGCCTACTTAAAAAACCAAGGAGCCTTCATTTAGTCTTTTTCTCTGACAAAACACCCCTGTCATTAGCAACTCCTATCTGCACTTCTTTCAAAATGTTTCTCAGCAATTCTTGCTTCATCCTAGTACAAGCTACCATCATTTCTTGCCTATATTCTGGAAAAATCTTCTTCCTATTTCCCTGCTTCTGCCTTTCTCCTCCCCGACCTTTCAGTCCATTTTAAACGAGAAGCCAGAGTGATCCCAGAAAAACTTGTTAGATTTGTACTCCACTTTACCTAAAAGCCTTGAATAGATCATTGTTTTACCTCTCAAATTGAATGTTGAAATCTTTAATATGATCTGTAAAACCATGCCTGATCTAATTCCTGGCTCCCTCACAGACCTCATCTACCACAACACTTCTCTTCAGTCCTCCTTTATTCCTCCTCCATAATTTTCAAACCTGCCCACTACACACCCAACATCAGGTCTTTGCCCGTACTGCTCCCTTTGCCTGGGATGCCCTACCCACACACATCTGAATTTCCTGCAGATTTTTATTCTTAAAAATCCCATTTTCAGTGAGACATTCCAGCCTAACTAGAAATTTTACCCCATCTCTTACATTTAATATCATTCTACCCTGCCCCCCTTTTTAAAGCACTTATCACATTTTAATATGAGGCATAGTTTACACTGCTTCTTGTTTATTTTCGGTTTCCCCACTAGAGTAAATGTCTTCATGAAGGCAGAGACTTTTGCCTGTCTTGTTCACTCATGGATCATAGAGCCTATACATATGGCAGATGCTCAATAAATATCTGTTGAATGAATAAATGAATGAATAATGCCACTTGTTCCATTTTATAATCAGTCTCAAATATGAAATTTAGTTTACATTAATCAAACTCCTACAAAAAGTATATTATGTATTTTCCAACTATGTTACTGCTTTTAAAAGTACCAATAAAATTTCAGGTTTGATTACTAACAGAACTAGTGTTAAGAATATGATATCGGGCTTCCCTGGTGGCGCAGTGGTTGAGAGTCTGCCTGCCAATGCAGGGGACACGGGTGCGAGCCCTGGTCTGGGAAGATCCCACATGCCGCAGAGCAGCTGGGCCCGTGAGCCACAGTTGCTGAGCCTGAGCGTCTGGAGCCTGTGGTGCGCCACAAGTGAGGCCACGGTGGTGAGAGGCCCGCGCGCTGCGATGAAGAGTGGCCCCCACTTGCCACAACTAGAGAAAGCCCTCACACAGAAACGAGGACCCAACACAGCCATTAATAAATAAATAAAATAAATTAAAAAAAAAAAAAGAATATGATATCTACTTTTATGCATCTCATTTGTAAAACAAATTAGTGATACAAGGCTGAACTTATTCATTAGGACTTTGGAGTTGAATTTCCAGCCTACCACAGAATTAGCTGATCCTTAGAGTTCTTGCCTCTAAAAGTGAAGAGGTTAATATAAACAATTGTGGAAGCTTTTTCATCACAAAATTCTATTAATTGTCTATCCATATCTAAAGCATAGGGGAAAAGAGAAAATTAAAAAATTGCGCTCAATTTTGTACAAAAGTTTATATGTATAAGTTGTCAAGGGAGATACTTGGTGCCTAATAAACATTAAATAAATGTCAGTTATTACTGTCATTAGGGTAGTCACTTTCATTTATTGTCATCTGTCCTATTACTCTTCTTAAGATGGATAAAAATAATTTCTAATTCAGCTATGCTCTCTGTGTTAAAAGAAAATCTTATGTTATGATCAAGACAAAAATCTTTTGGAAAACAAACAAAACCTGCAAATGAGATAAACCTAAGTACAAAGCAAACATCTGCAAATTGTCATACTCTTTTCCAGAATATGATAGTGTACCTACAAGTATATATTTTATCCATGGCTAAAGAGTAAACTTCCAAATTTAAATAAATATTTTTGTACCAAACTTTGAATTAAAAATTATATTTTCAGACATGAAACTTTTAAAACAATTATGTTTTCAATAACATTCAAATTGTATGAAGTATATATACAGTAAGTCCCCTACATACTGAAATAAAGATACTGTACTACTGTACTCTACATAGTACTGTACAGTAAAGTACAGAAAAGCACAACGACTTGTAGAGGACGCATGCACTTGACAATGTACTCCAGACACATGAACTAACTTATGTGACTGGACATGTGGACGCACATTCGCATCTCTGAAAGTTCGCAACTTGAATGTTCGTATGTAGGGGACTTACTGTATTTGAATTTAAAGAGTCTATTCTTTTTTTTGTTGGGGGGAGCTCCACGTTTTATTAGGGATATGGCAGAAGCAGAGGCTGGAAGCAGAGCAGCCACGTTTAATGACAGATAAATTAACTGCAGTGGGTAGATAGAGGGTAAGGGACTGGTCCAGGCATGTTAATATAAAACAACAACAACAAAAGACAGACAAATGGACCCCAAAGACATGGGGTGGGGGAGGGAAGCACCAGCCAGACAGCAAATAGGACCAGGGGAGACAGAGAGAGAAGGCAACTTGACCCCTCGTCCCTAAACTCCACCAGCAAAGGACTTCTAGGCTGGCCCTGCAGGGACTTGGGCCAGGGGAGCCTCCAGGGTGGGCGGAGATGGCACTGCTGGTCGATAGGCAGAAAGCCCAGCACCACAACATATCTCAGCCTAAAGTGGGAGGTGGGGGCCAGGACACAGTGTCCTTGAACCCCCAGTACCTCAGAGGAAGAGCCTTACTCTGGGTAAGAGAAGGACCAAGGGTGGGGTCTCACCCTGAGATGAGAGTGGTCATCCTTATAAACTATCCATAACTAAAAAACACTAGGGAGCACCACATTTTACCCCAAATCCAAAATTGTTACTGATTTACAATATTTGTTTTTGAAATTGCAAAAATATTTGTAACAAAATGTTCATTTTCATTTTAGTAAGAGCCCTTCATTATTACAGTCCCTTTTCAATTTTTTGGACAATGTTGAAAACTATACTCTCTTTTATAAGGGAAATAGAGTTAATTTTATTTCAGGTTATTTATTATAAGAACATGTGGATGTTTTAAAAAAATTTTTATTAGAGTATAGTTGATTTACAATGTTGTGTTAGTTTCAGGTGTACAGCAAAGTAAATCAGTTATACAGGTACATATCTCCACGCTTTTTTTTTTTTTTTTAAGATTCTTTTCCCATTAGGCCATTACAGAGTATTGAGTAGATTTTCCTGTGCTGTATAGCAGGTTCTTATTAGTTATCTATTTTATATATAGCAGTGTGTATATATCAGTCCCAATCTCCTAATTTATCCCTCCTCCCTCCCCCAATATCCACTGGTAACCATAAGTTTGTTTTCTACATCAGTGACTCTACTTCTGTTTTGTAAAAAAGTTCATTTGTATGCATTTTTTTTTAGATTCCACATATAAGCAATATCATATGATATTTGTCTTTCTATGTCTGACTTACTTCACTAAGTATGACAATCTCTAGGTCAATCCATGTTGCTGCAAATGACATTATTTCATTCTTTTTTCTGGCTGAGTAATATTCCATTGTATATATGTACCACTTCTTCTTTATCCATTCCTCTGCTGATGGACACTTAGGTTGTTTCCATGTCCTGGTTATTGTAAATAGTGCTGCAGTGAATATTGTGGTGCATGTATCTTTTTGAATTATGGTTTTCTACAGGTATATGCCCAGGAGTGGGATTGCTGGGTCATATGGTCGTTCTATTTTTAGTTTCTTAAGGAACCTCCATACTGTTCTCCATAGTGGCTGTACTGATTTACATTCCCACAAATAGTGTAGGAGGGTTCCCTTTTCTCTACACCCTCTCCAGTATTTATCGTCTGTAGATTTTTTGATGATGGCCATTCTGACTGGTGTGAGGTGATACCTCATTGTAGTTTGATTTACATTTCTCTAATAATTAGTGATGTTGAGCATCTTTTCATGTGATTTTTGGCCATCTGTATATCTTCTTTGGAGAAATGTCTATTTAGATCTTCCACCCATTTTTTAATTGGGTTATTTATTTTTTTGATATTGAGCTCTATGAGCTGTTTGTATATTTTGGAGACTAATCCCTTGTCAGTCGCTTCATTTGCAAATATTTTCTCCCATTCTGAGGATTGTCTTTTCATTTTGTTTATGGTTCCCTTTGCTGTGCAAAAACTTTTAAGTTTAACTAGGTCCCATTTGTTTATTTTTGTTTTTATTTTCATTAGTCTAGGAGGTGAACCAAAAAATATCTTGCTGTGATTTATGTCAAAGAGTGTTCTGCCTATGTTTTCCTCTAAGAGTTTTATAGTGTCTGGCCTTACATTTAGGTCTTTAATCTGTTTTATTTTTGTGTATCGGGTTAGGGAGTGTTCTAATTTCACTCTTTTACATGTAGCTGTCCAGTTTTCCCAGCACCACTTATTGAAGAGACTGTCTTTTCTCCATTGTATAGTCTTGCCTCCTTTGTCGTAGCTTAGGTGACCATAGGTGTGTGGGTTTATCTCTAGGCTTTCTAGCCTGTTCCACTGATATATATTTCTATTTTTGTGCCAGCACCATGCTGTTTTGATGACTGTAGCTTTGTAGTATACTCTGAAGTCAGGGAACCTGATTCCTCCAGCTCCATTTTTCTTTCTCAAGATTGCTTTGGCTATTTGGGGTCTTTTGTGTTTCCATACAAATTTTAAAATATTTTGTTCTACTTCTGTGAAAAATGTCATTGGTAGTTTCATACAGATTGCATTGAATTTGTAGATTACTTTGGGTAGTATAGCCATTTTCTCAACATTGATTCTTCCAATCCAAGAACATGGTATATCTCTCCATCTGTTTCTGTCATCTTTGATTTCTTTCATCAGTATATAACAGTTTTCTAAGTACAGGTCTTTTGCCTCCTTAGGTAGGTTTATTCCTAGGTATCTTATTTTTTTTGTTGTGATGGTAAATGGGATTGTTTCCTTAATTTCTCTTTCTGATCTTTTGATATTAGCATATAGGAATGCAACAGATTTCGGTGTATTAATTTTGTATCATGCAACTTAACCAAATGCATTGATGAGCTCTAGTTTTCTAGTAGCATGTTTAGGATTTACTATGTATAGTATCATGTCATCTGCAAATAGTGACAGTTTTACTTATTTTCCAATTTGGATTCCTTTTATTTCTTTTTCTTCTCTGATTACTGTGGTTAGGACTTCCAAAACTATGTTGAATAATAGTGGTGAAAGTCAACATCCTTGTGATGTTCCTGGTCTTAGAGGAAATGCTTTCAGTTTTTCACCATTGAAAATGATGTTTGCTGTGGGTTTGTTGTATATAGCCTTTTTTATATTGAGGGAGGGTCCTTCTATGCCAACTTTCTGGAGAGTTTTTATCATAAATGGGTGTTGAATTTTGTCAAAAGCTTTTTCTGCATCTATTGAGATGATCATATGGTTTTTATTCTTCAGTTTGATAATATGCTGTATCATATTGATAGATTTGCGTATGTTGAAGAATCCTTGCATCTCTGAGATAAATCCCACTTGATCATGGTGTATGATGCTTTTAATCTGTTGTTGGATTCCGTTTGCTAGTATTTTGTTAAGGATTTTTGCATCTATGTTCATCAGTGATATTGGCCTGCAATTTCCTTTTTTTGTAATATCTTTGTCTGGTTTTGGTATCAGGGTGATGGTGGCCTCATAAAATGAGCTGGGGGTGTTCCTTCCTCTGAAATTTTTTGGAAGAGTTTGAGAAGGATGGTGTTAGCTCTTCTCTAAATGTTTGATAGAATTTGCCTGTGAAGCCATCTGGTCCTGGACTTTTGTTTGTTGGAAGATTTTTATTCACAGTTTCAACTTCATTACTTGTGATTGGTCTGTTTATATTTTCTGATTCTTCCTGGTTTAGTCTTGGGAAGTTGTACCTTGCTAAGAATCTGTCCATTTCTTCCAGGTTGTCCATTTTAGTGTCATATAGTTGCTTGTAATAGTCTCTTATGATCCTTTGTATTTCTGTAGTGTCAGTTGTAACTTCTCCTTTTTCATTTCTAATTTTATTCTTTTTTATTCCTTTTTTCTTGAAGAATCTGGCTAAAGGTTTATCAATTTTGTTTATCTTCTTAAAGAACCAGTTTTTAGTTTCATTGATCTTTGCTACAATATTGTTTTCTTCATCTCTATTTCATTTATTTCTGCTCTGATCTTTATGATTTCTTTCCTTTTACTAACTTTGGGTTCTGTTTGTTCTTCTTTCTCTAGTTGCTTTAGGTGTAAGGTCAGGTTATTTGACATTTTGTTTTTTTCTTGAGGTAAGATTGTACTGCTATAAACTTCCCTGTTAGAACTGCTTTTGCTGCATTCCATAGGTTTGGGTCATCATGTTTTTGTTGTCATTTGTTTCTAGGTAATTTTTAATTTCTTCTTTGATTTTTTCAGTGATCCATTGGTTATTTAGTAACATTCTGTTTAGCTTCCCTGTGTTTGTGTTTTTTACAGTTTTTTCCTGTAATTGATTTCTAATCTCATATTGTTGTGGTTGGAAAAGATGCTTGAGATGATTTCAATTTTATTAAATTTACCAAGGCTTGATTTGTGACCCTAGATGTGATCTATCCTGGAAAATGTTCAGTGTGCATTTGTGAAGAAAGTGTATTCTGCTGCTTTTGGTTAGAATATCCTATAACTATCAATTAAGTCTATCTGGTCTAATTTGTCATTTAAGGCTTGTGTTTCCTTATTAATCTTCTGTCTGGATGATCTGTTCATTGGTGTAAGTGGGGTGTTAAAGTCCCCCACTACTATTGTGTTACTGTCAATTTCCCCTTTTACGGCTGTTAGTATGGGCCTTATGTATTGAGGTGCTCCTATGTTGGGTGTACAAATATCTACAGTTGTTGTATCTTCTTTCTGGATTGATCCCTTGATCATTATGTAGTGTCCTTCCTTGCCTCTTGTAATAGTCTTTATTTTAAAGTCTATTTTATCTGATATGAGTTTTGCTACTCCAGCTTTCTTTTGATTTCCATTTGCATGGAATATCTTTCTTCATCCCTTCACTTTCAGTCAATAGTGGGTCTCCTATAGACAGCATATATATGAGTCTTATTTCTGTATCCATTCAGCCAGTCTATGTCTTTTGGTTGGAACATTTAATCCATTTACATTTAAGGTAATTATCAGTGTGAATGTTCCTATTGCCATTTTCTTAATTGTTTTGGGTTTGTTTTTATAGGTCTTTTTTCTTCCCTTCCTCTTTTGTTCTCTTCTCTTGTGTTTCTCAACTAGAGAATTTCCCTTAGAATTTGTCGTAAAGCTATTTGTTGGTGCTGAATTCTCTTAGCCTTTGCTTTTCTATAAAGCTTTCAATTTCTCCGTCGAATCTGAATGACAGCCTTGCTGGGTAGAGTATTTTTGGTTGTAGGTTTTTCCCTTTCATCACTTTAAATATATCCTACCACTCCCTTCTGGCCTGCAGAGTTTCTGCTGAAAAATAAGCTGATAACCTTATGGGGATTCCCTTGTATGTTATTTGTTGCTTTTCCCTTGTTGCTTTTAGTACTTTTTCTTTGTATTTAATTTTTGTTAGTTTGATTAAAATGTGTCTCATTGTGTTCCTCCTTGGATTTATCTTGTATGAGACTCTCTATGCTTCCCGGACTTGGGTGACTGTTTCCTTTCCCTTGTTAGGGAAGTTTTTGTCTATAATCTCTTCAAATATTTTCTCAGGCCCTTTTTCTTTTTCTTCTTCTTCTGGGACCCCTATAATTTGACTGTTGGTGCATTTAATATTGTTCCAGAGGTCTCTGAGACTGTCCTCATTTCTTTTCATTCTTTATTCTTTTTCTGTTCTGAAGGAGAGATTTCCACCATTCTGTCTTCCAGGTCACTTATCTATTCTGCTGTCTCAGTTATTCTGCTATTGATTCCTTCTAGTGTATTTTTTCATTTCAGTTATTGTCTTGTTCATCTCTGTTTGTTTGTTCTTTAGTTCTTCTAAGTCTTTGTTAAACTTTTCTTGTATATTCTCAATCCATGCCTCCATTGTTTTTCTGAGATCTCGGATCATTTTTACTATCACTACTCTGAATTCTTTGTCCGATACATTACTTATCTCCTTTTCATTTAGTTGTTCTTGTAGGCTTTTATCTTGCTCCTTCATCTGCAACATATTTCTTTGCCTTCTCATTTTGTCAATCTTACTATGTTTGTCATCTCCTTTCCACAGGCTGCAGGATTATAGTTCCTCTTGCTCTGGTGTCTGCCCCCTGGTGGGTGACATTGGTCCAGAGGCTTGTGCCATTATCCCCTTGATAGGGGGTTTGACTGGTGTTGTGGTGATCAGAGCCTGGCCTAGTTATTGAGTGGGGTCTCCCCTTTGCTCTGTGGTTGTCACTGCCCTGTCTACGGCAGGGTCTGCTCCCTAGTTTTTGGAGTAGAGGTCCCTAGATCTGTTTCTTAGCTGTGATTCTGATTTGTGGCGCAAGGTAGATGGGATTGGAGCACTCCCACTTGGAGAGAAGCCACTGAGTATTCCTCTTCTGGAGCTGTTCACCTGTGCATGTGCTCTGTTGTGTCCCCTTTCACCCACTGTGCAGGCTCACAGAGTATACTGTTGTTGGCACTGCTCTTCATCCTGCCTTAACTGTGGGTATTCTGGCAATTGGCCCTGGTGACTCTCATGCGTTGTTTTCACCCAGCCACTGGTGCAGGTGTACTGATGTCAGGTCCAGGACTGTAGTAGTCATGCAGTAGTCATGCACCTGGGGGAGCTATGGAGACAGCTCAAACTCTGGTCTGGCCCAACCCCCATCTGTACATGTCCACAGAGCCCACAGCTGCTAAAGCTAGACCCATCACAGCTGCAAGAGCACTTGTTGTCCTTTTGGATATTTCACAGGTACTGAATTTAAGAAGCCATCAGTAGAGGTGTAACTCCACAGTTTGTGCAGCCACGAGGAGAGATTTCAGCCCTTCTTCCTTAGTCACACAGCCCCTGGGGCTCAGCTGTGATTTCAGCCCCTCTTCTGGGCAGATTTCCTAGTGGGGTGAGTTATCTGCACCCTCCTAGGACAGTGGAGCAGGTCTCAGCACACACTGGTGGATTTCCTAGTAGTGAAAGCTATCCGCATGCTCCCAGAACAGCATGGCAGGTTCCAGCATCCACTGACAGATTTCCTGGTTGCAGAAACTATCTGTGCCTTCCCAGGATAATATGGGCAGGTCCTGAGGCCTGCTGGCAGAATTACTAGTAGCTGGATCTGTCTGTGTCCTTCTGGGTCAGCAGGGGCGGGACCTGGCATCTGCCCACGGGTCTGGAAGAGGCAGCCAGTGCCAGCCTCTGGAGCCCAAGATGGTGGTGGTGACCCACTCTTGTCCCCAGAGCTCCTGTAGGCAGTGTCCTGCTGCCTGGGAGCATTCACAGGGATAGAAGTTGTTATGGTGGGCCCGTCCCTCTCCTCGTTTGCCTCCCAATAATGGTGCATTGTCTCTCTGGTGGGCCCAGGCTCCTTCCTAGTATATCCTCAGTTGCCATGGCTGATCTCTTCAGGCTGTTTCCTCACCTAACCCTGGTCTTCTCCCTAGGACTGAGCACCCGATCCCCACCCTCACCGACAGAGGAGTATCTCAGGTTGGGATGTGCAGGGTTGTGGTGCTGACCCTCTGTGCAGGTTACTCTCCATTTTGCCTTCCACAAACTGGTTGTTCTCTCCCCTCTTAGGCTCCAAAACTCCCCCTTAGTCCAGTCTTATTTCTCTGCTGGCAAGGAGCCTTCCCAAGGTGCAGGAACCTTTCCTCTTTCACAGCTCCCTCCCTGGGGCTCAGGGCCCATCTTGATTCCTTCTTTTTCTTTTTCCTTTTGTCCTAAGGTTACGTGGAAGTTTTCTTGTCTTTTTGGGTGTCTGAGGTCTTCTGTTGGCACTCAGTAGCTGTTCTGTGTGAATCGTTCCATTTGTAGGTGTATTTTCAATGTTTCTGTGTAGGGAGGTGAACTCTGTTTCCTACTCCACTGCCATCTTGATCCCCTGGATTTTTTTAATCTTATTTCTTTTCCTTTGAGAAAAGAAATACTACTTTTGTGGTATTTCAAAAGCTGTAAAATCATCATGATCCATGATTATAGGATTCAAATAACCTAAGTGTCAATGGATGAATGAATAGATAAAGAATATGTAGTGTATATATATATATATTATATATATAATGGAATATTTTTTTTTTTTTTTTTTTTTTTTTTTTTTTTTTATAAATTTATTTATTTATTTATGGCTGTGTTGGGTCCTCGTTTCTGTGCGAGGGCTTTCTCCAGTTGCGGCGAGCGGGGGCCACTCCTCATCGCGGTGCGCGGGCCTCTCACTATCGCGGCCTCCCGTTGCGGGGCACAGGCTCCAGACGCGCAGGCTCAGCAGTTGTGGCTCACGGGCCCAGTTGCTCCGCGGCATGTGGGATCCTCCCAGACCAGGGCTCGAACCCGCGTCCCCTGCATTGGCAGGCAGATTCTCAACCACTGCGCCACCAGGGAAGCCCCTATATAATGGAATATTATTCATCCTTTAAAAAGAAGTAAATCCTGCCATTTCTGACAACATGAATGAAACTGGAGGACATTATGGTGAGTGAAATAAAACAGAGAAAGAAATATATTGCATGGTATCACTTATATGTGGAATCTTTAAAAAAAAAAAAAAAAGTCCAGCTCATAGAAGCAGAGAGTAGAATGCTGGTTACCTGATTACCAGGGACTGGGGAGTGGGGAAATGAGGACAGGTTGGTAAGATAATTTAAACTTCCAGTATAAAGTTTTCAAGCCAAATTGAAGAAAGAGATTCTGTAAAAAATGACTTTATAACACTGAAAAATAATGAAAGACCACATGGAAGCTTTTATTGGTCAGGAAGAAAATAGATGATGTACTTATTAGACTCAAATTAAAACAAAGTAAAAAAAAAAAAAAAAACTATATTTTAAAATTGCAGTAACTTCTACCCTAATTTCCTTGTGTACATAAGTATATCTGTACAGTATATCTCCTAGACTATTTTGTCTTTACAATGAAATGCCAATGAATGTTTTATTAACATTTATATATTAGGCTTCTTAGCTTTTGGAAGTTTTCAGAAAAACCTCAAAGTCTTGATGGTCTTCCATAAAGCAATTTTCTCTTGAAAATAAATATCAATCTGACTTTATTCTTAATTTCATTAAGTCAAAACAAGTAACTTTGACACATATACTTGGGATTTGTTACTTGGATCCAAGATTTTTTAAGCTAAGATTACTGCCTCCAAAAACCATTTAATATAAATGATTTTTTAAATTGTTTCATAACATATTTTAATATTTGATTTTATTTTAGGTTATTCTAAGTTATCATACATAAAATATTATAAAAGTGTTGTATGATCTTCTTTTGTCTTTTGAAGTTATACGATATATTCCTTTTTATGATAAAAAATACATTGAATGCAATAATTTGTTCCCTTTTTACACAGCAGTAACTAAAGAAAACTAATATTGAATAGATTAAAAAAAAAAAAAACCTTTCCCTCAATGGGTTTCCCAAGGATTTAAGTGTCAAATTTCTCTTCTTGTTCTAAAGTGATGTCTTAGAAATGCCGAGTTAAAAACTGGGAAACCAATGTGCTTTATTTGGTGCCATTCAGAATATCTAAAGAGTAAACGATGTTTGAACATTGTGTTATACTATTGGCAAAAGGCAAAATAAAACTTACTTTTAACTCAGAATACAACATGACCACCCAGGAACAGTCCTTGAACCCAGGCAGACAAAGTATCCCTGAAGATTTCAGAAATTTTACATTCACAAGAATGGCTTTACTTATACACAATGAATCATGTTGCTTTATTTCTACACAACCTCCTGATGTTCTCATGTCCTTTAAGGACTCTTACAATCCTGAGATTCGACTTTTCAATAAAAAGCCCCATCAGATTACTAAATAGGGAACCAATCATGAACAAAAGGGTTGATTTATTCTTTCATAGTTTTTCAACTATATATTTAAAAGTAAACCAGTATAATAGCTTCCAAATTTTTTTCCTATGTTTAATTTCAACAAAATATTCTCCACATCTTTGAATATTTATCTTTTCTAAGATTTATCTATTTATTTATTATGGTAATTAATCAGTGAAGTTACTCTATTCTTCTCTCTATTCATTCCATTTACTTATCCTGAATTTATTATCTGTGTTGTGTTCTTGTGTCTCCTTTTAGGCTTAAGGTTATTAAGAATTCACACACTATTTACCTCAAACTGTACACTCCCTTGTATGAATTTTCAGAAGACTAAAAAAAGCATAATAAATACTGATTGATTAGTTAAAACTGAGAACACATATCTCTTTGCAAACCTTATTGGCAGATTGTATTATTCGCCAATAAATTCTTCCTTTTCCCCAAGTGACTGCCAAGGCTTAGTATTTATAGTGTACTTTATTCAAAAAATTAATAAACAGAAACCTCAATTAAATAAAGTCAGGAAACCAGAAGGCAGAGCTCTCACAACCTACCATGAGAGCAGAGACCAACAGGGAGAAGACTCCTCTTCTTTCCTGGCAAGGACTCAGCCAACGAAAAGCCATGGACTCCTTGTTCACCTTAGCCCTCCCGACTTCCTTTTCCCCTTTCTAAAAGTATTCTCCTTCCCTGGCCACTGGCATGTGGCTTTCCATAGTTGCAGACCCTGAATTGCAACTCTCTGCTAATACCAAGTAAACTCATCTTTGCTGGAGAAATATCTGGCAGTCTACTTGTTTTAGATTAACAACTTCCATAAATAATTAATGTTAGGCATAACCATGTGACTTGATTTAACCAATGGAAAAGTGACAGGCTGTCATTATTGAGTTGACACCTTAACAGAGTAGCATTATGCATTTCTGCTTCCACCTTGTTCCCTGAAAATGCCATACCATAATTATCCTTTGTTGCTTCAGCCAGAATACCAGAATGAAAACACGTGGACCAAAAACCTGTGGCCCAGTTTAGCACAGCATATCCCAGTTGAGATTAGCTGACCTGCACTCCAATGAGATTTAAATAACTAAGTCATTGAGTTTCTGGGGCAGCTGTTTGCTATGCAGGATTATTCCAGCAGAAAAAGGACTAATACTCCCTAGCATAGAAAATGGAGACTTATTCAGAGCCTTTTATAAAACTGTAAGAACAAATACAGAAAGATAGTAACCACTCTAGAATGTTATTAATAAAAATAGCATCATATCGTAAATCTTCCATCTTGACTAAATAGTGTGCATAGATGATGAGTTATTCTCGAAGTCAAGGCTGTGAATCTTTAAGATATTTTAAGAATATCTCAAAGATTGCTAGGTATAACATTTTACCTGTAGGTAGTTAATCACCTAAGGGAAAAGCTCAATTATAAAGAAAAAAATATATATATACACACACATAATACGTACATACACACATACATACATACATATGTGTGCATGTGTGTATTTCATTTAGGTGTCATTTTCAGATCACTCTCTGGTTTCCATTCAGATACCATTGAGTACTATAGATTTAATACACAAAGAAATCGAGAAATAGTCATATTATAAGTTTTTAAAATTTTAATATTAGAAATGTGTTATAAATAAAGAAAATGTATTACTCAATTATATACTGACTAAAATGTATCACATATTTCAGTGATTTAATAATTTATGGAGTGTATACATTCCATGTTTGAAGAGTTAATATGTCTCAGGGGAAGATGAGCTTTCCCTTGAAGAGATTATTTTACACCCTTGATGTAAATGGTAGTTTTAGCACAAAATAAGACATTTCAGCTTTCACATAAGTTTTCTGGCTTCGATAGATTTCTGGGTCTCTTAAGTTCCTGCTTTTCTAGTTACCTCTATAGGATAAAAAATAAAGGGTTACAAGGATAGAAGCACAAAGAAAACAACCAATACATTTCCTTAATTTTATGGATTGTTAAATGAAGCTCAGATTCTTCCAAGTTCATAAAGTTCATTATGTCTCCAAATCAAATATCCATCCCAAATACTTCTTTTCACTTCCATCTCTACAGAAATACTAGTCAGACATGTGACTTCTGGGATACTTGTCAGACATATAAAATTTGACAGGTCTAAAAGTGAATTCACCTCTACCTTCCCCAGCTAAGTGTGGAACTCTTTTAATTTCTGCTCTATTAAATAGCGGTTAAATATTAAGTAGTATGAACATCAGTATCAGCAAGTATCACAACAGGAAATGATGGCACATTCAAATGTAGTAGTTTAAGAGACTTTAATGCAAGGACAGTTAACAAATATGAGGACAGAGTCAAAGAAAGTCAACAAGGCATATTGAAGCACCCCGAGTTGAGCAAAAACAGGGAGTCCTCAACATTACTTGGCCTAAAGAGGCAAGGGAAGGGAGAACTTATGAAACAGAGAGGGCTGTAGCTACTACAAGAGAGTATTGCTCAACAGAAACTGTGGACTTTTGTAGAGAAACTCATAAAAGGGCAATCCATGACTAGGTAGGGAGAGAACCACAGAACTAAGTACCCCTACTTCACTGTCCACCTGACATACCCTTTCCCATGATGGCTTCCATTAACCAGACTCCACAGGAAGCCAGGGGAAAAGAAAAGGCCATTGATTAAGTTAATAAAAGTTGGTCTTCTGGTGACAGAGTTGGGTGGTGAGGGTGAAAAGTAGACCTGGAGGGACAAAGTGTCCCTAACACATTAATCCAGTGTTTCAAGACAGAAACAAGAGAATTTTTCTAAATCTCTCCCTCTTTTTAATCCTATCCAGATTCAAAAGACATTTTGGTTCATTTAAAACTCAAAAGGAATTCTGCCTCTTCATGGGGTGGTACAATGGACTGAAGTAACCACTGGTGGTGAATTACCCAAGAGCTACCACTGTTTCTTAAAATGAGGTGAAAAATCAGAAGTGATTTAGACGTCTTATCATTTATTTTTGACTATTTTGAGGTTGCTCTATTATGAAACCTAGGACTTTCTGAGCATAACAAAACCAGTTATTAATCTGTATTATGGATGATGGTATATCTTTGCAGGAACACTCTGAGCTTCTATGTGTGAAAATTTGCCTCCACACGTGTCTTTAAGAACAAAGTAGCTAAGTCAGAGCATCACATCTGAGGCCCCTCCACCAGAATATGAACAATTTCATGACAGTGACATGAATCCTTCAATTAAAATAAAAAAGATAGGAAACAATCAGCCATAAATACGTATAAGGTTTGGGGAAGGGGCTGAAGTTACTCATACTCAACCGTGATGCAAGTGCATTCTGTAAGCACCAGCCTGCACTTCCCTTAAGAACTCCTGGGCAGTGAAGAGAATGTACCTGCAGGTAATTACTGAGCTGGAGAAATAGTAAGGCTGTTCACCCAACCTTCTCTTCCCTAGAGGGTAGTTAGAGCTACACCCTATGGGGCAGAGAGGAAAGGGCGTACCACCTGTGTTACACCTGTGTAAAATAAAAATGTTTTTAACAGGTTCTTCACCAACTACTGAAGACATTCCATCTTTTAAAATAGCACAGAAGGTCCAGAATAACTAAATTGTACAAAGAAAAGCATATATATATTCATATTCAAATAGTCATGCAAATGAAGCAGTTTACATCTAGAGAATGAAGAAATTTCCTATTTCTGTGGAACCAAAGTATTTTGAAGAACTAAAGAGATATATGGTAGAAATGAAGTACCAACTACAGAAGATATTCACAAACTTCACATAGAAATTCAGAATAAGAATTTCTACTTCTGATTTTGGTGTCCAAACTTCACAACATAGTAGACATGAGTTCTTACAGTGTGGATAAGTTTCAAAGGAAGTATGAACAACACATTGATACATTATCCTTGGAAATATAAAGAAAAATAGGTGAATTCCTGAGATATTTGTCTATAAGACCAAACTTTGAACAGCGTTTGTTTCTCTCCAGGGCTTAACCAATGCCTACAACACACATGTTTGGAATGATGATGGATGGATGGATGGATGGATGGATGGATGGATGGATGGATGCCTGCATGCATGGATGAACTAATGAACTAATTAATAAATTTGGCTCCATAAAAAGCATCTTCTTTTTCATAAAAATACTAAAATATAAGCTGAGAGCCACTGTCTCTGGTAATGTTTCAGAATCAAGATATGCCATGATTGATTATCCCCATGTGAATCAACAGGGACTTTTTTTTCCATTGCAGAAACAGAAATCCAACTTCAGGAAGTTAAACTAAACAAATATTTGCGATATCTTTTATTTTGTAATTTATTTTAATGAGGCAGAATTGCACAGCTGTCTATTCCTGGGGAAAAGAATACTACTGTTCTCCAGAGTGGCTTTTGCTCTAGCCTTCTATAGGGACTATTATCGGAGTTACTTCTAGTTCACTTCCCCCTTTCTCATTCACTCTGCTCAAGGGAAGCTAACATCTACATTTTCCAGTGGTAAGAGTCAAGGCAGTAAAATTCTCTCAGTGCTGACCAAATTTTTCTTGCTCCCTTAGACTTGCCCATTGCAAGGTGGAACATGCACTTATGGTGTTAGTGTCTACTTGTGCACCCTCTAACTCACTTTCCACAAGGCAACTAGAGGGATTTTTTTGAAGAAGAAATCTTACCATGTACACCCTTTGTTTAAAATCCTTTAGTGGGCCAGAATAGTGCCTCAGAAGAGAGCCCAAATGTCTCAGTACATCCTACAAGGCTGTTGATCTGTCCTCTGTGTTTCTCAGGAAACCACAATTATCATGTTAAGGTGAGAAAATTACCTACTGTACTGGACTCTCCCTGTCATGAAATCCTGTCCCACACCCACTAGATCTTGGTAATGCTGCTCCTCAGTCATTCTGACATACAAAAATATTTCCACAGATTTGCAAATGTCCATGGGAAGGCTGGAAAACCTCTTCAGTTTAGACTACTTCTCACTTGAAGTACTAAACTCCCATCAACAGTGAATTACTCACAGTTCACTTAGTAAGCAACATTTTCTCTTACCTCAGATACGTCTACATGCTCCTCATTCTTCTGGAACTGTCTTTTATCTCCATAGATCTAATTTCGGGAGGACCAACAAATAGCACTTTAGATATCTTCTTCTCTGTGTCCCCTTCAAAATGCAGATATCCTTTCTATGTTCTATCAAAACACCTTATAGCATATATACCTTATACCACCTATAACCATATTCAGGATAACCATATTATCCTGACTATGACACTTTAAAAATACCACATGACCTAATCATTTGTTTCATCTGCTACATTCAAAGCTACTCGAAAACAAAAAAGAAATTGACCTATTCAGAATTGTACCCTCCATTCCCAAGCTATGATGTACTTAACAGGTACTGGCACATACTAGGTACTTAAACATAAGCGAATTGATGAGGGTGACACTAAACTTGGAACTAGACGACCTGATTTTGAATCTGTACGCCAATACCATTTGTATGATCATGGACAAGCTGCCTTAATTTCATAGCATCCTCTGATATTCCCTACCCTGCAGGACTTCAGTGAGAGTTAGGTGAGGAAATGTATGTAAAATTTCTTTAAATGCTGATTTACAGCTATGAATATTTTAAATTCAAACTATAATTTTTTAAATGTTAGTAGAAATGCTATTGAACCATAAGGTTCATTTTCCTAAATGGCTTAAAAACTTTCTGAACTATGGAGCTTGTTAGAGAATTTAAATGGCAGTCCAACTAGTCATATATTTTAAAATAATTAGTCAATTCAACTATTTAATCAGCCTATACTTGTGTGGAGGGTGTTTTAATTCCCATTAAAGTAGTTACTCATGATGCTCACAGGTACCAATTTCACAATTATTTCTCCTTAAGACTACATTTTTTCCAAGTCTTCTAACATTTTTGCTTTAAAATTGGACAAAACATGGCTATACTATGAGAAACACAATACCCTGTGGACAGCTGTGCATTAAGAAAGGTTTTAGGGCAACATATTTTTCTTCCTCAGAACAAATTTCGCTACAATTTTCTCTTAGTTAATATAATTGATAACAGTTACACAGAAATCTGGCATTTTAATCATGCAGATATGTCTTTTGTTGTCTAAAGTGAAATTAAAAACCACCAGCAGTCTTTTACTTTCAGTGGTAGCTGGAAAGGAAATTAAAATGGAGCTGGTAATAAATGGCTGATAGGTTCAATTTGAAAGATCACAGACGTGGGTCACTTACATGGTGAAGGTATGGCACAAAACACTGTGACAATCTGGAAGAAAACTCCTATCCACACAATGAATTGGGAATTCTGAAATCTTTAATAATAAGCTCGATAACACATAAGTTACCCATCATAATTAAAGCCAAGATTTTTAATTTGATTAGCATCAATTCTTATGTAGATTTAACAAAAAACAGGACCCACATCCTATATTACTCACTGCTATTTCATTTATCAATTTAACAGTGGATATTTGGTTAAGGAGATATAAATACAAACAAAATTCCTTTGACCATGCATTTTGTAGCTTATAAGAGAGTGTTACTTTGATTTATTAATATGCTAAATAGTAATATTAAATGGATGACTATCCAGCACACTCATCTGAACATTGTCATCAGCTAATTTTCAGATAATACAGGCAGTTAGAAATGTTACAAATAGT